>NW_018250271.1:351791-356196 GCF_001263595.1 Phalaenopsis equestris | reverse complement strand
GTTGTGGAGAGTATTGATCTTTAATGTTGGAAGAAGTTGTGATGATTTAAATCCATGCACTTCATTTACTTCTTGATTTGGCCAATCCAGATGTTAAAATTTGTTGTGAGAACATGTAAAAACCGGGCTGGTATTGTCTCAGTCAACAATTGGAAAGAATCACATGAGGTTGTATGAATGAGAATGTAGTTCATATGATTGAGTGCAAACAAATAAGGAAATATTCATTGATAGGTGTAGAGTTAGAGGGCTTTAAAGTGACAGGTTAAAACCCCCAACTTGGTTTATTGTCTTAGGTTCTGATACGAGAATGTTAGCCCCCAGGTAGAAGGAATCGAGGGAACTATAGAGTGAAAGCTAGTATCTTCCGTGCCTAACCGGTCTTCAGAACTATTCAAACTTTAAATTAGCTAATGTTCTTTATAACATCTCTAGTAATGGTAAAGAATTTTATTGCTCCTATTTGACAAAACACAATTTGCATACTTCCACAACAGAATTACTATACTTATTATTGATTCATGATAAGGAGAAATGTATTTTCATATTAAGTACTTTCTTCTAAAAAAACTTTAGATATCTTTTTACTATTTTGTTAAAATATCAAAAATACCAAAAATATTCAAATTTTAAATTCTTGCAAAAATAGATTTTAGCTTAAGTAATTATCTTTTTAAAAATATAAAACTTTCTAAAAAGTGCATATTGCATAATATTCTTTAAGGGTTCGATATTCATGTCTTAATCGAAAAGTTCTATATTACTTGATAACAATACATATACTTGCGTAGTATCCCAATATAAATATATATAAATTAAAAAGTACTGTTATACTGTGCATAAGCATTGAGTCGGGATCAAGTTTTTGGCTTCGTTGTCGGGGAAGAAATCTAATTAAATTTCTGTTTTTAGAAAGCCTTATTTAAACTTTAAATATTGTATTTTTTATATTTTTTTATTTATTTTTATTTTATTTTAGTGTATGCGTAGTTTAGGTTTTGAAGGACTAGTGCCCTACGATTTTGAATTAGAAAGAAATACTACAAAAATCAGAAAAAACAAAAAAAATAAAAATCTTGAAAAATCCAAAAAAATTACAGAAATGACAAACCAAAATAAACAAAATACTGAAATTCATCAAGAGTTTAGACCTTTAGGAGATTATGCCAACCCTGTTGTAAATGAACTTCATTGTAGTATTCAAAAACCTACTGTAGTAGCAAATTCATTTGAGCTTAAACCTGCTATTATCCAAATGATATCAAATAATCAGTTTGAGGGATCACCAACTGAAGATCCAAATTTACATCTTACCGATTTCCTAGAATTACGTGTTACATTTAAATATGATGGTATTTCAGATGATGCCATAAGACTTAGGTTATTTCCTTTCTCATTGAGGGATAAAGCTGACAAGATGTGGTTAAATTTGTTAGCATCTATATCTATCAAAACTTGGGGTGGTTTAACACAAAAATTCTTTGATAAAAATTTTCTACCATAAAAAACTGCGAAGCTTAGAAATGATATTACATCTTTTAATCAGTTTGAAGGGGAAGCTATTTATGAAGCATGAGAACGATTTAAAGAACTCTAAGAAAGTGTCCACACAGTGCTATACCAGATTGGTTAATAATTTTAACCTTTTATAATGGATTAATTGGTTCTCTTAGATTTATTATCGATGTCGTTGCTGATGGTTCATTGATGTCAAAACCATTTCATGACACCTATGCTTTAATTGAAGAGATGTCTACCAATAATTTTTAATGGCCTTCTGAGAGGGTGAATCCAAAGAAAGTAACCAATATTCATGAAACTGATGCATTTGCTATGTTAGCAAATCAAGTTGCTGCAATTTTAAGGAAGTTGGACCAATTTGGAATGAATTTTTCTTAACCAATTTCCATGATTGAAGAGAATTCGTTAGGCCAAATGGTAGATTCTCAAACATCATTAGAGACTTTGAATGCCATAAATAATAAGAAGAATAACCCATATTCCAATTATTATAACCCATGTTGGAAGAACCATCCCAACTTTAATTGGAATAACAATTCGGGTGGTAATAATCAGCAATGGGGGAACAACCAAGAAAACCCATTGGGAAACTTGAACAACCAAGGTAATAATAATTATAGATCTACTTATCCTCCAGGTTGCAAGAGTAATACACAATTTAAGGATAAGAAGTTGTCTATAGAAGAAGTGGTGTTACAAATGGGTAATCAATTACAAAGTCAAAGAGCTACAATTAGAAATATTGAAAATCAACTTGGGCAAATCGCAAGTTCATTAAGTAATAGATCCCAAGGAACACTTCCTAGAAATGCTGAATCAAATCTAAAAGAGCAAAATAAAGAACAACTTAAAGCTGTACAACTTTGAAGCAGAAGAGATTTGGAAGGTAAGGTTTAAAAAGAGATTAAAGTAGAGAGGAAGAAATTGAAGAATCAAAAGGGTACACTCCGAATTTTTGAAAGACCTATTTTTTCCATTGAAAATTGATTTGGAAAAACCACCACCTCCATTTCCTCAGAGACTTCGATAGCAGAAGTTGGATAAGAAATTTTTAAAATTTCTAAAAATATTTAAGAAGCTTACAATCAATACTCCATCTTAATATTCCATTTACTGAAGCCTTAGAACAAATGCCAAGATATGTAAAGTTTATGAAAGATATTCTCAATAGAAAAAGGAAGTTTAAGGATAATGAGACTGTTTCACTTAGTGAGGAGTACAGTGCTATAATTCAAAAGAAACTTCCTAAAAAGCTTAAAGATCCTGGTAGCTTTACAATTTCATGTGCAATAGGAGACATATTTTATGGGAAAGCTTTAGATGATTTAGGTGCAAGCATTAACCTTATACCATTATCAATATTTAAAAGATTGAGATTAGGAGAAATAAACCCTAATACTTTAACTCTGCAGTTAGCATATCATTCAATAACCTATCCTAAAGGAGTTATAGAAGATGTCCTAGAGAAAGTGGATCAATTTATCTATATTAATTATTTCATTGTGCTAGATATAGAGGAAGATAAAGAGATCTCTATCATTTTGGGAAAACCTTTCCTAGCCACAAGAAGAGCAATGATAGATGTGCAGAAAGGGGAATTAACAATGTGTGTCAATGATGAAACTGTTATTTTTAACATTTCAAAATCAATGAAATACCATGCAAAAGGTACAGAAGATGAATGCTATAGAATGGATGTTATAAGATATCTGAGCGAATGCCATTTCAAGACTACTTATGAAGAAAAATAACATGAGCAAGAAGAGGAATTAGATCAATGTGTAATCCTTTTTAAGGAAGATTCAAGTTATGTTCAAGAAAGTTTTGAAATTTTGGATACAATAGACAAAGATAAATCATTTTGTCCATCGATTGAAAAACCTCCAGAATTTGAGTTGAAATTACTTCCTAAACATTTAAAATATGCCTTTTTAGGAGATTCCTCTACTTTACCTACTGTAATTTCCTCGAAGTTAACAAAGGAAGAAGAAGAAAAGCTATAAAAATTCTAAAAAATTTTAGAAAAACCTTCGGATATTTCACTACCCTTTCTAGATCAAATGCTGGATAGACTAGCTGGGCACAAATACTTTTGTTTTTTGGATGGATATACCGGTAATCACCAAATTCAAATATCTCCTGAGGATCAAGAAAAAATAATATTTACCAGTAATTATGGTATTTTTTCTTTTAGAAGAATGCCCTTTGGTTTATGTAATGCCCCTGCTACATTTCAAATATGTATGATGACAATTTTTTGTGATTTATTTGAAAAGGGGATTGAAGTCCTTATGGATGACTTTTTAGTGTTTAGAACTTCATTTGACTCATGTTTAGAACATTTATCTAAAGTTCTTAAGCACTGTAAAGAAACAAATTTAGTCCTTATCTGGGAAAAATGCCAATTTATGATAGCAAAAGAAATTGTATTAGGTCATCAAATATCAGAAATTGATATGGAAGTAGATCCTGCTAAAATTTAAGTGATCGCTAATTTACCTTATCCAACAAATGTAAGGGAAATTAAGAGTTTTTTAAGACATGTTGGATTCTACAGTTGATATATTAAGGACTTTTCTAAGATTGCTAAGCCTTTATGTCATTTATTGGAGAAAGATGGAATTTTTAATTTGATGAGGAATTCCTAAAAGCTTTTAAATTATTAAAAGAAAAATTAATCGCTGCACCAATTATAGTTTCACCAAATTGTGAAAACCTTTTGAACTTATGTGTGAGGCAAGTGATTATGTTATTGAAGCTGTTTTAGGACCAAGATATGATAAAATTTTTAAAGTTATTTACTATGCTAGTAAAACTCTTAATGAAACTAAAATTAATTTTACAATAACTGAAAAAGAGTTATAAAAAGAGTTATTAGCAATAG
>NW_018250271.1:339021-351748 GCF_001263595.1 Phalaenopsis equestris | reverse complement strand
TTAGAACTCATTGTATAGTGCATACAGATCATTCTGCTATTAAGTACATAATGAAAAAGAAGGAAACTAAATCGAGACTTATAAGATGGATTCTTCTTTTACTGGTAGATTAGAAGGGAACTGAAAATCAAATTACTGATCATTTGTCCAGGCTTCAATTAAAAAAATCACTCTGTTTTGAAAAAGAAATTAATGAATAATTTTCAGATGAATAATTGTTCACTATAAATGAGTGGCTTGTTCCATGGTACACTGACATTATGAACTATATTGTTAGTGATCTTAAACCCTATGGAATGACATACCAACAAATGAAGAAATTTATTTATGAAGCTAAGACTTATTTTTGGGTTGACCCATATTTATATAAACATGGAAAGGATCTGATCATTCGAAGATATGTACCATTAGAAGAAACTTATGAAATTATCCAAAAATGTGATAATTTTGATTTTGGCAGACATTTTGGTGTTGATAAAACAACATAAAAGATTCTGCAATCTGGATATTATTGGCCTACAATTTTTAGAGATGTTAATGCTTATGTCAAAACTTGTGATAGATGTCAAAGAGTAGGAAATATTTCAAGAAGAAATGAGATGCCCCTCAATTATATGCTAGAAGTTGAAATATTTGATGTTTGGAGATTAGATTTCATGGGACCATTTATACCATCTTTCATAAATTTATATATTATATTTGCAGTGGACTATGTATCTAAATGGATAGAAGTTGTTGCTTTACCTCGATGTGATGCTCAAAGTGTTGCAAAATTTTTTAAAACGAACATATTTTGTAGATTTGGGATGCTGAGAGTTATCATTACTGATGGGGGAAGTCATTTTAGAAATGCCATTATGGAGAAGTTATTAAATAAATATCATATAAATCATAGGATTGCTACTGCTTATCATCCCCAGACAAGTGGTTTGACTGAATTATCTAATCGGGAAATTAAAAGAATTATGGAAAAATCTGTGAATCCAACAAAAATGGATTGGTCAGTCAAACATGACTATGCTTTGTGAGCTTATAGGACTGCAAATAGAACTTTTATAGGAATGTCCCCATATAGAATGTCCCCATATATGGAATGTCCCCATATATGCTAATATTTGGGAATGCTTGTCACTTACCAGTTGAACTTAAGCATAAAGCATATCGGGTTATTAAAGAGTTCAATTATTGTTTAAAAGATGCTGGTGAGAAAAGATTGTTACAATTAAATGAGCTTGAAGAGATAGGGGATCAACATAAATATAATGATGGAATGATGTTGGGTCAACCAGAATGAGCACTGGTTAAGTTGGGCTGACGACGTAAAACCAAGCACTTTATGGGAGGGAACCCATTGTTATCAGTGTATTTTTTCTTTGATTATTGTTTTGAGTCTGATTAAGAAATTTGGGGTAGTGGGTAGTATTTTTGAGTTATTTGATTAAGAAATTTGGGGTAGTATTTTTGAGTTAATTATGTGCTAGTAATGATTTTTAGGACATGTTCAGTGAACTAGACATGTTCGAATGAGAATTTGGACGTTAAGTTGATTGGTGCAAAAATGTGCATTGGCGCTTAAGCACTAGATTCGGCGCTTAAGCACGATAATTTAATCATATGTGCAAATTTCAATTTCTAGAAGGTGTAACTGCAATTTAGTTAGAATAATCGTGCCTAGAAGTTATGAGGGGGAACTAGGCCTATAAATATAAGGGGTTTTTGAAGTAATTTTATCCTGGATTATTTTAAGCCCTAAAGTCTAAGAAAGAGAGAGATTTAAGGAAATAGAGAAATTTTCTTCAGGGGAGATGGATTTGAAGAAGAAGGAAGAAGCCATGAAGAAGAAGTTCATTAGTCAAAGTGCGCAGGAGATGTATAACGGTTGCTTAGCCATTAGTATTGAAGGGATATCGGAGAAGATCAACAAGATGGAGAATACTATATCTATATTAGAGACTAAGGTGCTTGAATTGCATGCTCATGTAGAACATATAGAGTGGCAAGTTAAGATGCAATTCAATCATACCAGTTATATAGAGGAAGCAGATAAGGCGATGTTCCTTAAGTAAAAGTGGATCGAAGATGATAGTATTAGAGCTCATCACCACCGTCCGTTTTATCAACTCTATATTCCTGGAGAGACTATCGAGAGACAAGAATTTGTTCCTTCTAATGAAGAGTGACATTAAGTTAAGTGTTAAGAATTATGTGTTAGGATTCCTTTTTTAAGTGTGTAAGTGTTTATGTCTTGTGTTTAGTATTTGTGTCACTTATGTGTGTAGTTGTAAATGTGTGTTAAGTGTTTTGTACTTAAGAAAATTTTCTCATCCAAGACTATTTGGAGAGAGAACTAAGTGTTAAATGTGTTTGTACTTGTTTTTGAATTAATATAAGTTTATTTTTATGAAAATTTGTGTTATTTTTAGCCTCAAATTGAATTGAATATTATGGAGAATTTTGAGAGAGAAGGGAGTTATAGGAAGTAAAAATAGTCATTAAAGTGTTATGAGACCATTTAGGGGTTGTTTACTTAGGCTAATAGTGCAATTTACTTAAAATTAAAAATTTCAAAAATTGTGCACTAGCGACTAAGTGCCACATCTCGCGCTTAAGCATGAGCCAACCCGATAGGCAAGCGCCTAAGCTCCACTTACCTGTGCTTAAGCGCCGGTTCGCGAATGGTTAAAAGTAAAATTTAATTCCAAAAATACCATTTTTAACGCCTCCTATCGTCTTCCCCAACTCAAGTTTAAGCTTTTGAGGGCTAGGGTAAGTGAAATTTGGAGATTTCTTGCTGGAATCAAGTGAGATTTGCTAAATCTAAGTTTTTTGGGATAAGAGCTTTACTTATATAAAAAAATTTTGGATTTTCACCATATATTTTAAGCACTTTGGAAGATTTCAAAAACTTACTATTCATGGTGAAAAGTGAAGAAAAATCTATGGAAATTACTTGGGAAGTTTGGTTAGTGCTTTTGGAAGTTTAGTTTAGTGATTTAAACTTTATTTTTAAAGTTATTTTTGGAATTTATCAAATTTGTAGAATGGCACCAAGAATGAAAAGGAGCAGAGGAAAGAGCCCATTTGATTCAAGCAATTTTGTCAGTTCAAAAGCTCAGGATCGATATAGTGAAGCTCTACAGTCACGAAAACTGATTCAGGAGCGATGTCTTAAGAGTCCAGGTGCAGAATTGAAATACCTGATAGTCCGCCAATAGTGGGAACCATTTTGTTGTTTCTCTGTTGTCCCTGTAATTTATGCTGTAAGAGAGTTTTATGCAGTTCTCGCAGAGGCTGAGGACGATCGAGTTATGGTTCGAGGGAAGTTGGTTCCTTTTACTTCAGAGGTAATGAACTTGTTTAACCATTTACCACTGGAGACTTTGTGTTTTTATGCGAATTATAGTCCTACGGAAGCAGAGTTAGACGAGATTATTTCATACTTGACTATTGGGAGAGGACTTTGGAAGATTACCAATGAGTGGAGAGTAAATTTCCCACCTTCAAAGACTGGCACTATTTCATTTCTGCTCGTCTGCTTCCAACTAATCATCTCAGTGAAGTGACCAGAGAGAGTGCAACGTTGAATTATTGTATTCAGAAGGGAAAGCCCATCAACATAGAGGCTTTGATCTATCACACTATCATCAGTTCTGCTACTACTGCACAGCTGCTGTTGCTACTATTGTAGGTATGGGATTTGCTTCCTTGATATTATCTTGATGCGAGCAGTCTGGAGTAAAGTATGATAGTTAGGAGGAAAATCTGTTACCTTTAAAGCCCATCATGAAGGTGAATGTGAAGACTTATTATGAGCATTCAATTTTTGGCTGGAGAGGAGGATTTTCCAAAAGTTATGGATTAGAGACCTCTACTGCATCTTCATCTAGACCATCTACTTTACGTACTTTTACATCTAGAGATGATACCAAGACTCAGGATGATTTATTGTAGAAGATAATGGATAATATCAATTTTACTGCATAAGGTACAAAATTTAGAGCATTTTGTAGATCATACTAATAGTTATATTAGAAGGAAGAGTGATTATGAAGAGAAATTTCACTCATCTTTAAAGAGTCTAATTACAGGTGAACCAGAAGTGCAATTTCCTCCATATCCTCGATATCCTGAATTTGAGCGTGCATAAAAATGGTATAGCGGTGAATTTGAGGATGAAGAGTAGAGTTGAGAGATTCATTTTATGATTGTAATATGATATGAACTGTGTGATCTGAGCTTGCTACATTTGCATTTGTCTGTTGTTTTGGACTATGTTGTGTTTTGGACTTTTATGTTTTATTATTATTATGATGTTTGTGGAGTTAATATTTTATTTTTTAAATTTTAGGATAGTAACAGTTGTTTGGTGTTTAGTACTGTGATTTAGTTAGTTTAGAATTTAACTTAATTTCATATCCGCTATAAAGTAGAAAATCTTGCTAGCTTAGATCTTAAACTTGAAATTCAGAAACTGTTTCCCTGTATTTTTCTGTTATCACGATTAGAGTGAATGTCTGCTTTTATGTTTATACCTACTGTTTAGAAGTTCATTTGAATCTCTACATGTTAAACTAAAATAAAATGTTAGAAAATTTGATCAAAATTAATTTTACTCCTATCTTTAGTTTTATACTTGTATAATTAGGATGTAAAAATTTTGGTTAGCATGTTATTTCAATTTTCATTTCCTGCCTATATAACTATCTGATGCTAACCTGTTTAATTTGTTAAAAAATTAAGTTTGGGGGGATGAAAAATAATTTCAAAACTGAAATTTTATTTGTTCTCAAATGTACTACAAGTGAATTTGATTTCAAAAGAAAAATTGATTATGTACAAGAAGTTATATTAGGGAAGTAAAATTTCATTTTAGAAATGAGTAAGAAATTTTAGTTAAAATTTTAAGTAATGAAGAAAAACTTTAAGTTAAAATTTTTAGTATAGAAAATCATTAATATAAGTGACTATCTTTAGTAAGAAAAATTGTATTTTTAAAAATTTTAGATAAATTAGACTTTTATTTTTAATACTTAACTTTCTTTTATTAAAATGATTTTCAAAACTATGATTATATTTAAAAGTAAAAGTTTTATATCAAGACATTACTTTAGGAAAGGAGAAGTGGAATTCCAAATCATTAAAGGCCTATTAAGATATAGTAATCCTTGCCTTAAAAAGAAAAATAAAAAGAAAAATAAAAAGAAAAAGAAAAAGAAATAGAAAAGAAGGAAAAGAAAAGAAAAAAGAAAAAAATGTAAGGGAGGAGAAGCTTGAGGATTAGTGCCTAATCAAAAATTGGTCTACATTTGATATTTTTAAAGTATAAGAATTCATAAAATCTTAAGCTTATAAATATAATATAATAAGTAAAATTATTTTTAATAAAAATTTTTAAGTAGAGAAAGTAAAAGAACCAAAATCTAAATTTAGAGAACTTACGATATTTATGAATTAGATAAGAACACATATTTTCATAGTTCTTAACATTAAAAATTTTCAAACTTTAAGTTGGTCTCATTTACTAATTATTTTTTCTAAATTGGTCTACAATATTTCTAAATCTAAATTTTTGTAACTCCTAAAGAAACTCATATACATATCATATATATTGTGTTTTTAAATATTGAAGTGTCACTTGAGGATAAGTAACATTTTTATACAAAGATTCTAAATAGGTGGATGATACACCTAAAATATATAGGATTTTTAGACACATTTTTATACCTATTTTTTGAGATATTACGCTTTAATGGAAGATATTTTTGTGTTTTTCTTGCAGATACAAATAAAAATGGAAAAAATATTTAAAAGAGTGAAAAAGGATCAAATTTGGAGCAAAAAGGTGAAAAATTGAGCAAAAGAGTTTTGGCGCCTAAGCGCTAGATCCGACTCTTAAGCGTCGGTTAAACAAAAAAGGTCATGCCTAATCGCTGAGACCCTGGGCTTAAGCACCAGTGGCAGTTACTAGATGAGTAAGATCAGTTTTCACAAATTTTGAAAAGATTTTTGAGGCACCCATTGGCTTAATTGGCTTAATAGGTGGTTGTAACCACCATAGATGAAAATTATCATGAAAGGATGCGTCTCTTGGGCAAATACATCAAATTAAGACACATTTTGAAGAGATCCCAAGGCACCTCTTGGAGAACTATAAAAGAAAGAAGAGAGGACTTAGAAAAAGTTCCTGAAAATATTGGCAAGTTTTGAAAGTTCTTCTCTAGGGAGTTAGTTCGGAAAGATTTTCAGGAACCACTTTTTCTTTAATTTATCCTTTTTGTTATTTTTTTTGGGTGATTGTAAAAGAGAAGAGATTCAAAGGAATTTCAAGAGTTTGGTGGAGGACTTGAGATAAGTTTTTATCTTTTTGTTTTAGACTACTTTTGGTTTTAATCGAGACATGTTGTTGGTTTGACAATGATTTCTTCTTTTAAACTAAAGTGTGATTTTTTTTCTCCATGGATTCTGAGTAATTTTCTTCATCTTTCTCCTTAAAATAATAAGTAATTAAAAGTGTTGGATGAAAGTTGTGGAGAGTAATGATCTTTAATGTTGAAAGAATTTTTGATAATTTAAATCCATGTACTTCATTTACTTCTTAATTTGGCCTATCCAGATGTTAAAATTTATTGTGCGAACATGTAAGAACCAGGCTGGTATTGTCTCAATCAATAATTAGAAAGAATCACATGTGATTGTATGAATGAGAATGTAATTCATATGATTTAGTGCAAATAATAAGGAAATATTCATTGATGGGTGTAGAGTTAGAGGACTTTAGAGTGACAGGTTAAAGCCCCCAACTTGGTTTATTGTTTTAGGTTTTGATATGAGAATGTTAGCCCCTAGGTGGAGGGAATCGAGGGAACTCTAGAGTGAGAGCTAGTAACTTCCCTGCCTAGCCGGTTTTCAGAACTATTCTTCATATTAAGTACTTTTCTTCTACAAAAACTTTAGATATCTTTTTACTATTTCGTTAAAATATCAAAAATACCAAAAATATTCAAATTTTAAATTCTTGCAAAAATTATTTTTAGTTTAAGAAATTATCTTTTTAAAAATAAAAAAGAACTTTCTAAAAAGTGCATATTGCATAATATTCCCTGTGGGTTCTATATTCTGGTCTTAATAAAAAAAGTCCTATATTACTTGATAACGATATGTATACTTGCATAGTATCCCAATATAAATATATATAAATTAAAAAGTAAAATTCTTATTTTTCTTCAGGATCAAGTTTTTGGTTTTGTTACAAAATAAGAAAATGCAAGTGAAAAATACCATCAGAACTATTGCTATATTGTGCATAAGTATTGAATTGGGATCAGAATGCCATTTCAAAATTAATTATGAAGAAAAATCTGAAGTTAAATATTTGGAACACGAGCAAGAAGAGGAATTATATCAATGTGAAGATCTTTCTATGGAAGATTCAAACTATGTTATAGAAAGTTTTGAAATTTTTGACACGATAGAAAAAGATAAATCATTTTGTCATCAATTGAAAAATCTCCAGAACTTTTTCCTAACAATATATTTGAGCAATTTTTTTACTTCGTGATCATTTAAAATATGCCTTTTTAGGTAATTCATCTACTTTACCAGTTATAATTTCTTCAAAGTTAACGATGGAAGAAGAAAAAAGATTGATGAAAATTTTAAAAAAATTTAAGAAAGCCTTTGGATGGACAATAACTGATATTAAAGGAATCAATCCTTCAATTTATATGCATAGAATTCATATGGAAGAGAACTGCAAACCCAGGGCTGATCCTCAAAGGAGATTGAATCCTGTTATGAAAGAAGTTGTAAAGAAGAAATATTAAAGCGGTTATATTTTGGAATTATCTATCATATTTCAGATAGTGCATGAGTTAGTCCAATTCATTGTATTCATAAGAAAGGAGGAGTAACTGTGATTGTGAATGAACATAATGAATTAATACATACTAGACAAGTCACAGAGTGAAAAATATGCATTGATTATATAAATTTAAATCTTGTCACTAGGAAAGATCATTTTCCATTATCCTTTCTAGAACCAATAGGCATAAATATATTTATTTTCTGGATGGATATACTGATTATCACCAAATTCAAATAACTCCTGAGAATCAAGTGAAAAAAACTTTTACCAGTCCTTATGGTACATTTGCTTTTAGAAGAATGACATTTGGTTCATGTAATGCTCCATTTATATTTCAAAGATGAATGATGACAATTTTTTGTTATTTAATTTTAAAAAGGTTTGAAGTGCTTTATGGATAACTTTTCAGTGTTTGAAACTTCCATTTACTCATGTTTAGAATATTTATCTAAAGCTCTTAAGTGTTGTGAAGAAACAAATTTAGTCCTTAATTGGGAAAAATACCAATTTATGGTAGCTAGAGGAATTGTATTAGAACATAAAATATCAAAAAATGGTATGAAAGTAGATCCTGCTAAAATTCAAGTGATCGCTAATTTTCCTTATCCAACAAATGTAAGGGAAAAAAGGAGTTTTTAAGGACAAGTTGGATTCTATAGATGATATATTAAAAACTTTTCAAAAATTGCTAAGCCTTTATGTCATTAACTGGAGACAGATGCAATTTTCAATTTTTATGAAGAGTACTTAAAAGATTTTGAGTTATTAAAAGAAAAATTAATCACTGCACCAGTTATAGTTTCATCAGAATGGAGAAAATTTTTTGAACTGATGTGTGATGTTAGTGATTATGCTATTTGAGCTGTTTTAGGACAATGATATGATAAAATTTTCAAAGTAATTTACTATGCTAGTTAAACTCTTAAAGAAACCCAAATTAATTATACAACAACTGAAAAAGAGTTATTAGCAATAGTATATGCCTTTGATAAATTTAGATCATATTTGTTTGGAACTCATTGCATAGTGCATACATATCTTCTGTTATTAAGTACTTGATGAAAAAAAAGGATGATAAACCTAGACTTATAGGATGGATTCTTCTTTTGCAAGAATTTGACTTTGAAATAGTAGATAGGAAGGGGACTAAAAATCAAATTGCTGCTCATTTGTCCTGATTTAAGTTAGAAAAACCACTCTGTTTTGAAAAAGAAATTAATGAACATTTTCTAGATGAAAAACTGTTTAATATTAATGAGTGGCGTGTTCCGTGGTATGCCGACATTGTGAACTTTCTTGTAAGTGATATTATACCCTATGGAATGACATATCAACAGGAGAGGAAATTTATATCTAAGGCTAAGAATTATTTTTGGGATGACTTATTTTTATATAAACAAGGAAATGATCTGATTATTCGAAGATGTGTACCTTTAGAAGAAACTTATTAAATTATCCAAAAATGTCATAATTCTTATTTTGGGGGACATTTTGGTATTGATAAAATAACATACAATTTTTTACAATATGGATTTTATTGGCATACTATCTTTTGAGATGTTAATGCTTTTATCAAAACTTGTGATAGATGTCAACAAGTAGGCAATATTTCTAGGAGAAATGAGATGCCCCTCAATTATATGCTAGACGTTGAAAAATTTGATGTTTGGGGATTAGCTTTCATGTAACAATGTATACCATCTTTTGAAAATTTATATTTATTGTTAGCAGTGAACTATGTATCCAAATGGATAGAAGTGTTGCTTTAACTGGTTGTGATGCTCAAAGTGTTGCAAATTTTTTTGAAAATAAGCATATTTTGTAGATTTGGGATGTCGAGATTTATCATAATTGATGGGATAAGTCATTTTAGAAATGTCATAATGAAGAAATTATTAAAGAAATGTCATATAAACCATAGATTAACTACTGCTTATCAACCTCAGATAAGTGGTTTGGCTGAATTATCCAATCGGGAAATTAAAAGAATTATGTGAAAATCTGTGAATGTAACAAAAATGGTGTCAGTCAAACTTGACTATGCTTTGTGGGCTTATAGGACTGCATACAAAACTCCTATAGGAATGTCCAACTCCTATAGGAAAACTCCTATAGGAATGTCCCCATATAGGCTACTATTTGGGAAAGCTTGTCATTTACAAGTTGAACTTGAGCATAAATCATATTGGTCAATTAAAGAGTCAATTATAATTTGAAAGATGTTGGTGAGAAAAGATTATTACAATTAAATGAGCTTGAAGAGATAAAGAATGAGTCTTATGAGAGTGCTAAGATTTACAAAGAAAAGATGAAGATGTGGTATGACCAAAGGATTCTTATTAAAAATTTTCAGCCAGGGTAACAAGTTCTGTTATATAATGCAAGGTTAGGATTATGTCCAAACAAACTTAAGTCCAGGTGGATGAACCCATTTGTTATGATGAAAGTTTATCCTTATGGAGCTGTGGATATCAATGATTCTCAAACTGAGAAATTATTTAAAGTGAATGATCATAGACTGAAACCTTATTTTGTAGGGGATCAGTGTAAATTTAATGATTAAATGATGTTGGGTCAACCAGAATAAACACTGGTTACGTCGAGCTGACGACGTAAAACTAAGCACTTTGTGGGAGGCAACCCATAGTTATCAGTGTGTTTTTGGCTTTGATTATTGTTTGTGTGTGATTAAGAAAATTTGGGGTAGTATTTTTGAGACGATTTCTTATTAATAATGATTTTAAGACTTTATTAAGTGACTTAGACATGTTAGAATGAGTATTTAGACGTTAAGTTGCCCAGTGCTAAACTAAGTACTGGCGCTTAAGCACCAATACTCTGCGCTTAAGCTTAGGCGATAAAAATCATGTGCAAAATTCAATTTATAGAAGCTTTGACTGCCAATTTGTTAACTTAAACATTCCATGGCAGTTTTAGGACATGCCTAGAAGTTACTTGAAGCATTTAGGCCTATAAATAGAAGGGTTTTGTGATGGAATTTCACCCCAGAATCATTTTTAGACCTAAAAGTCTAAGAGAAAGAGAGATTTTGAGAAAATGTCTTCATGGGAGATGGATTGGAAGAAAAAGGATGAGGCCATGAGGAAGAAATTCATTATTCAAAGTGTACAAGAGATGTATAACAGTTTTTTAGCCGTTAGTATTGAAAGAATAGCAAAAAAGATCAACAAAATTGAGTCTAGCATGACTTTACTTGAAACAAAGGTAAATGAAGTTAATGCACATCTAGAGCATTATGGATGGCAATTAAAAATGCAATTTAGCCATACTAATTATACAGAGGAAGCGAATAAGGCGATGTATCTTAAGCAAAAATTGATTGAAGAAGATTGTATTAGAACTCGTCACCACCATCCGTTTTATCAACTCTGTTTTCTGAATTCCCAAGGAGAGACTAATGAAAGACAGGAATTTGTTCCAACAAATGAAGAATGGAATTAAGTTCAGCGTTAGAGTTTGTTTGTTAGCAGTCGTTGTTTCTATCTGTTAGTGTTAAATCTTGTTTTTATTATTTATGTCTTTTATGTGTTTAATTGAGTATGATTGTTTAGTGTTTGCATTTAGGAAAATTTTCTCATTCGAGACTCTTTGGAATGAGAATTACATGTTGAATGTTGCTTGTAATAGTTCGTAATTGTATATATGTGTTTGTTGGTGTGAAAATTTGTGTTATTTTAGCCTCAAATCGAATTAGTTATATTGGAGAATTTTGAGAGAGAGGATAGTTAAACGAGAGGAAAATAGTCATTTAAGTGTTGTAAGACCATTTAGGGGTGGTATACTTAGGCTATTAGTGCATTTTACTTGAGTTGAAAAATATCGAAAATCATGCACTGGCGCCTAAGTGCCACATTCTCGCGCTTAATCTTGATGTAACCTGAGAGACAGGTGCCTAAGCGCCACTTATTTGTGCCTAACCACGTGTTCATGAAAATCGGTTCGCGAATGGTTGAATGTGAAAAGTAACCTCAAGAATCGCCATTTTTACTCCTGTCGCCGTCTTCTTCCTCTCGAGTTTACAATTTTGAAGTGAGGGCAAAACTTTTCGTGGAGATTTCTTGGTGGATTTGAGCCAAATTTGCTAGATTTGGATTTTTAAAGGTAAGAGCTTCACTTCAATGAAAAAAGTTTGGATTTTCACCATGTATTTTGAGTACATTTAGAAAAACCCAAAAGACACTATTCATGGTGAAAAAGTTAAGAAAAATCTATAGAAATTGCATAAAAAGTGTAGTTTATGCTTATAGGAGTTAAGTCTATTTGATTAGACTTGATTTTTGAAGTAGGTGGTGAATTTTGTGAAATTTGTAGAATGGCCCCAAGAATGAAGAGGAGTAACAGAACGAACCACTTTGACTCGAGTAAGTTTTTGAGTTCAAAAGCTCAAGACAAATATAGTGATTCTCTACAGTCATGAAAATTGATTCTTGAGAGGTGTTTTAAAAGTCCAGGTGGATCCATGGAAGATTTTATCGTTCACCGACAATGGGAACGACTTTGATGTTTTTCAATTGTGGCTGTAATATCTATTGTACGGGATTTTTATGCAAACCTTCCTGCGGTGGAAGAGGATCGAGTCATGGCCAGAGGCAAATTTGTACCTTTTTCACCGGAGACAATCAATATGTTCTACCATTTATTGTCCGATACTTTATGTTTTTATGTGAACTATAGTCCGACTGAGATGGAACTAGATGAGATTATTTCCTATTTGACTGTTGAAAGGGGACCCTGTAAAATTACAAATGAGAGGAGAGTCAACTTTTCCACTTCAAAGTTAAGTGCACCATAGAAGGTGTCGCCCTACTTTATTTCAGCTCGTCTGGTTACGAAGGATCCTCT
>NW_018250271.1:289371-338895 GCF_001263595.1 Phalaenopsis equestris | reverse complement strand
GATTTGCTTCCTTGTTCTTTTCTTTGTGTGAGCAGGCTGGTGTGAGATATGATAGCTGGGATGAAGTGCTACTGCCTCTAAAGCCAGTTACAAGTGTAAATGTGAAATCATATTCTGAGCACTCTATTTTTGGTTGGAGAGGAGGATTTTTGAGAAGTTATGGAATATCGACGTCTGATGCATCCACCTCTGCTGCTTCTACATCGAGGCCATCTACCTCACGAGCATCTACTTCTAGAGGTGAGTCTATTGAAACTCAGGATCAATTATTGCAAAGGATGATGGATAATATTAATTATACTGCAGATAAGGTTCAAAATCTAGAGCATTTTGTAGAACATATTGATGGGTATGCTAGAAGGCATAGTTATTATGAGGAGAAATTTCACTCATCTTTGGAAAGCCTCATTAGGGTTAACCAAGGAGTGGAATTTCCTTCATATTCAAGATGCCCTGATTATGTGCCTACAAATGTCTGGAACAGCAGTAATTTAGATGGTGAGGAGTAGGACTAAGTTATTTTATATTTGTAATATGTGATAGACTACGTGGTGTGAACTTGAGATATTTGAATTTCTGTACTTGTTTGGACTATTAGATGTGTTAGATTTTTATTTTTTTAATTATTATTGTGATGTTTTTATTTTGTTAGTATTTAGTTTTAAATTCTAGGGTAGTAATTGTTTTTGTGTATTGAGTAATGTTTCTTAGTTAGTTAGGATTGAACTTATTTCTATGTCTATTGAAAAGTTGAAAATCTTGCTAGCTTAAATTTTAAACTTTAATTTCAGAAAATTGTTACCCTGTATTTTTCTTTTTTCTTGTTAGTGTGCTTGTTTTTATGTTTAGACTGTGAAATCAAAGTTAGTGTGTTTGTTTGTTTTTATGTCTATACTCACTACTTAGAAGTCTAATGAATCTCTACATGTTGAATTAAAATTAAAATGATAGAAAATGGATCCAAAATTAGCTTTACTCTTGTTTTTATTTTTATAATTGTATAATTAGGTAGTAAAAATTCTTGTAAGCATGTTATTTTAGTTTTTATTCCTGCTTATATATATCTGTTGCTAAACTATTTAATCTTGTTAAAATTTTAAGTTGAGGGGGGGAAAGAATATTATTTTCAAAATTTGAATTTTATTTGTTCTTAAATGTGCAACAAGTGAATTTTATTTGAAAAAAAAAAATGATCATCTATTTGATGTTATATTAGGGAAGTAAATTTGATTATAGAAATGAGTAAGAAAATTTAGTTAAAATTCATAGTAATGAAGAAAAACTTTCAGTTAAAAATTTTTAGTGTAGAAAATGTTAAATATAGTGTAACTATCTTTAGTAAGAAAAATTGTATATTTGAAAAATTTAGAAATTTAGACTTTTATTTTTAATATTTAAATTTCTTTTATTAAAAATAATTTTCAAAACTATTATTCTATTTTTAAGTAAAAGATTTATATCAGGAATTTGCTTTAGTAAAGGTGAAGTGGAATTCAAAACTATTAAATGCCTATCAAGATATAGTAATCCTTGCATAAAAAGAAAAGAAAAGAAAAAGAGAAAAAAAAGAAAAGAAAAAGAAAATAAAAAAAAGAAAAAGAAAAAGAGAAAAATAAGGGAGGAGAGGCTTGAGGATTAGTGCCTAATCAAAAATTGGTTCCACATTTGATCTTTTTAAAGTACAAGACTTGAGAAAATCTTAAGCTTAAGGATATAATATAGTAAGTAAAATTATTCTTAAGAAAATATTTTTAAGCGGAGATAATAAAAGGACTAAATTCTATATTTGAAAAATCTACAATATTTCTGAATTAAATAGGAACTCATATTTTCTTATTTCTTAACATTAAAAATTTCTAAACTTTAAGTTGGTCTCATTTACTAAATATTTTTTTTCTAAATTGGACTACTATATTTCTAAATCTAAATTTTAGTAACTCCTAAAGAAACTCATATACATATCATACTTATTTAATTTTTAAAGATAGAAGTGTCACTTGAGCACAAGTAACATTTTCAGTTTGTGGGATTTAGATACACCTAAAAAATATAGTATTTTCAGACACATTTTTATACATATTTTTAAGATATTATGCTTTAATGGAAGGTATGTGTGTGTTTTCTTTCAGGTACAAGAAAAAAGGTGAATAATGCTAAAAGGAGTGAAAACAGATCAAATTTTGAGCAAAAGTGTAAAAACGATGCAAAAGTGTTTTGGCGCCTAAGTGCCAGATCCGGTGCTTAAGCGCCGGTGAAACAGAGAACACCACGCCTAAGCGTCAGAGACAGTTATTTGATGGGTCAAATCATTTTGCCAAATTGACATTTGAGGCACCTATTTGCTAAAGAGGGTGGTTATGACCACTATAAATGAAAATAAGGTTAAAAAACTTGTGAAAGGAGGCATCCCTTGGAAAATACGTCGAATACAATTTGAAGAGATACCGAGGTACTTTACGGAAAATTATAAAAGAAGGAAGTTGAGAGAAAAAATGGGGGAGTCCTGAGATGTGCTTGAAATAGTTCGTGGAGAAACTTTTGGAGAGATTTTTTTACTTTATCCTTTTTGTTTTTATTTTTATTATGAGAGTTAAGAGTGTTGTCAAAGAGAAGAAATTCAAAGAAACTTCAAATTCAAAGAGGACGATTTGAGATAAGTATTTATCTTTGTTTTTAAACTACTTTTCATTTTAATCGATACTTCTTGTTGGTTTGACAATGATTTCTACTTTTAAACTAAAGTGTGGTTTTGTTTTTTCCATGGATTCTAAGTAGTTTTCTTCATCTTTCTCCTTAAAATGATAAGTAATCAAAGTGTTAGATGGAAGTTGTGTAGAGTGTTAATCTTTAATGTTGGAAGAAGTTGTGATGATTTGATTCCATGTACTTTATTTACTTCTTGATCTGGCCCATCTAGATGTTAAAATTTGCTGTGATAACATGTAATAACTGGGATGGTATTGTCTTAGTCAACAATTGGAAAGAATCACATGAGGTTGTATGAATGAGAATGTAATTCATATGATTTATGATGAGAATGTAATTCATATGATTTAATGCAAATAAATAGGGAAATAATCTTTGAAGGGTGTAGATTTAGAGGACTTTAGAGTGAGGACTTTAGAGTGACAAGCTAAAGCCCCCAACTTGGTTTATTGTTTTAGGTTCTGATACGGATGTTAGCCCCCAGGTGGAGGGAAAAAGGGAACCCTAGAGTGAGAGCTGGTATTTTCCCTGCCTAACCAGTCTTCAGAACTATTCAAACTTTAAATTAGCCAATGTTCTTTATATAAATTCTTTAATGTTCTTTATAGCATCTCTCGTAAGGGTAAAGAATAATATTGCTCCTATTTGACACAACACAATTTG
Organism: Phalaenopsis equestris; assembly: GCF_001263595.1. NCBI lineage: Eukaryota > Viridiplantae > Streptophyta > Magnoliopsida > Asparagales > Orchidaceae > Phalaenopsis > Phalaenopsis equestris. The sequence continues at coordinate 335,526 of NW_018250271.1, read as the reverse complement.
AATACTTCCACAACATAATTCCTATACTTATTACTAATTCATGATAAGGAGAAAGATATTCAGTGCTTTTCTTTTACATAAACTCAAGTTATATTTAGAAGTTATTTTTGTTTTGTCGAAATATAAAAAATAACAAAAAGAATTGAATTTTACTTACTGTAAAAATATCTGTAGTTTAAGTAATTGTCTTTTGAAGTAGATAGTTCGTTCTTTTGAAGTGCTTATTGTGAACACTCCCTATGGGTTTGATATTCAGAGTATAATCAAAAAGTCCTATATTACTTGATAACGATACGTATACTTGTGTAGCATCCCAATATATATAAAAATTAAAAAGTTAAATTCTTATTTTCTCATTATCAAGTTTTTGGTACTGTTGTAAAGTAGGAAAAATGAGTGAAGAATATCATTGCATTCATTGTTATACTATTGCATATAAACAGTCGGGATCAAGTACCGCACCACTGCAACCTCAAATTAACTTAATTAAACACATATACTCATAACTAAATAATTTCTAACAAATAATTTCACAAACAACATAAAACTCACATTTACATATAAAATCCAAAAAGTTACAAACTAACAGTTTTCAAGCTAACACGCTTAATTCAGCGTTGAAATTAAGCCAACAAACAAACACTAAAGCCTAAATAACAGAAATTTAACAACAATACATATAAGGTTCTGCAATAAAATTAAATCAAATCTAGTACAAATACATAATAGATAAAAGCAATAATAACTATGAATTCAATACTAAATGAGTTTAAACATCTGCTTCACTATCATCATCTCGAATGTCTCCAATGGCTTGGTAGTGCACGTACAAGTTATAAAAATGTTAGTGAGGAAATTAGTCCGTCGAATCTTCTTCAACCCAAGAATTTTTCTTAAACATGTGCACCAAACCTTCTTCAATTCATCCAGTGTGTTCGAAGTGCTCCTACATCCTCCAATCTAGGTGAGAAAACATTTCAGAAATATTTACAATTGAATGCATAAGATTCTATACCTCTTTTTCCAACTTCTTAATCCTTTTCAAAAGTGCATTTGAACTAAAGTAAGGCTGAATAGGCGATAAATTTTGAAATGCTTGATCCATCAATATATTCATATGGTTCTCCTCCCGAATTCTTGTGTAGTTGCAAAAAATTTTTGGGTCCATAGGATTCCAAGGGAGAAGCACTTTTTCCAAATTTTCATATGGCACTTGCGACTGGCTACACAACAGGAATATGGTAGATGGATGTCCCAGTCAAGAAGTCAATCCATTAGTGATTAAAATTAAAATAAACTTTATTATTAAAGCACCAATATGAATAGGTCTTCTTATTTGAATGCAACAACTCAAAATCGCACTTTCCTTCGTAACTTTACTGATTTTCATAGTAGGAAGTAGTTTTGATGCAGTAAGGAAATGAGATGCATTTGATGCAGGATTCAATAACGATAGAGAAAAACTTACATGTCCATTATCTTTGGTCTCCCAATTTGCATCTTCAATAGTAAGGTAGCGATAAAGTTCATCCATATTGTCTCTCGTAGGGACAAAATTCGCATAATGACAAAAATGAATGCTTTCAATCATAAACATGTCATTTATTCTCGAAGGAGTAAATTGTACCCACACCTGCCTCGAACATAGACAACTCCTTGGTTCCTTCTTTGAAGATTAGCGTTAAAATCCTTCACCACAAGAACTACTACAGCGGCAGTGGTATAAAAAAGCACTTCCCAGCTTCTTTATGTAATAATCTCCTCTATTTGAGTATTCGGAGTGTTGAATCCTTGATTCACAAAGTCTTGCTCCTTGATTAATCTCTTCTTGACAAGAACTCAATCGTATAACTTCTGCGTGTTGAAACTGATGAACTTTCTCCTTTTGAAAATTCAATATCTAGCGGTTTCTTTAGAGTATAAAGTCATAGGATTTGAAAAATTGGTGGCTTTCCCTTTGTTTTTCCCCCTTAAATATCTTTATAATTCAGTTTTTGGGAGTTATTAGAAAGAAATCACTCCAAAAATAGTCAATAACTGCCTTTTGAATCATCCAAAGTCGTTTCTGACTCTGCGGCGCTCCTGGCGCCAACTCTCGGGAAAATGGCGCCAGAGGTGCCAACTGGCGCCAGTTCAGATTTCTGCACCATCTCGTTTTAAATCCTATTGACTCTCAAATTTTCCATATAAGTTAGTAAATAAAGGTTTTTAAATGTATTTTCTTAATATGTAAATCTCTTAAATACACAAAATTCATAAAGAAAGCATAAACACACACACACACACAGATATATATATATATATATATATATATAACTACTTTTAAAAATAGATAAACAACAAACAGAAACATAAATATGGGTTGCCTCCCACAAAGTGCTTTGTTTAATGGCGTCAGCTCGACATTCTCAGTCTTTACTTTGGGTGAGACAATATTATAGTCTCTTTAAATATTGGTCTTACTAAGAGATATCTTATTCACTACAGTTCTTAGTGACTGGAGTGGAATTTTAAGGAGAGTGAGTGATTCAAATGAACTAGAAGGATTGCTTGGGAAGGATTTTAAGATAAGTTGTGTATTTTATTTTTTTTACTTAGTCTTATTTTGTAAAGTTATATTTATCTATAAATCCATGTGTTGTTGTTTCTTCCCAATGAGATCTGAGTTGTTACCTTCAACTTTCTCCCTGAGATGAGAAATAATTATGTATAGGAATGAGCTTTAGTAGAATCTGTTTTAATTCTAAAAATTGTGGTGATTTAAACTCTATGCTTAATTTATTTATCGATATGGGCAATTGATTTGCTAAAATCTATTGTAAAACATAGTGACCTGAAAATGGTTATCTTTTCCTCAACAAAGTAAGAATCACATTTAGTCTAATGGCTGAGAATGTAGTCCGTGGGGTTAAGTGCAAATAAGTACGGAAATAAGTTTTGATAGGTGTAGAATGGGATGTTTTAGAGTGACAGACTAAAATTTCCAATTTGGACCAGATGTTTGGAAACTAAAATGAGATGTTAGCCTTCAGGTGAGGGGTAAGTGTTACTCAAGAGTGACAACTAGTATCTTCCCAGCCTAACCATGTGGTTAGAGACTAAAATATGGATTAGTTAATATTCCTTATGCACTCGAGAGAGGGTAAAGAATAGGTATGCTTCTATTTGATAGAATACATTAATTATATTTAAAATTATTTAATTCCTACACTGATTATAAACTCATTGCAAGGTGAAGGATGTTTTATACAAATTTGAACTCTTATATACTTTGTTAGTTTAGAATTGCTTAGTGGTAACTTTACATTTTAGCCTTTTTAAATTTTGTTAAATTTACATTCTGCATTTACTTAGCATTCCTTTTAATTCTATAGGATTAGGAAACACACAAAAACTTTGTATCATTTCTAATATACGTTAACTACAGTTTAAAAATGATTTTATTAAATTCATCCTAAAAGAGTTTTTCCTATTGATACACTTAAAATATATAGTGTTTTTGTACATATTTTTATACATATTTTTGAGATATTGTGCTTTAATGAAAGGTATTTTGTGTTTTTCTTTTAGGTACAATCAAATGGATAGAAAATGCTAAAAGGAGAGAAAAAGGATCAAATTTGGAGCAAAAATGAAGAAATGTGCAAAATGAACTAGGGCGCCTGAGCGCCCAGATCTGCGGCTAAGCCCCAGAGGCTCCACGCCTAAGCGTCAGGTACCCCATGCTTAAGCACCAAAGTCAGTTATTTGAAGAAATATTAATTGGAGCAGAATTTTGAAGAGGCGTTTGAAGCAAACCTTGATAAAAACTTCAGAAATAACCCATGAACATGGAAATTCATTCAATTGACTTATGAGGAGACAACTTCTAGAAGATTCATTGAATGGAGACACCTTTTCAAAAAGACACCAAGGCACCCCTTAGATTTTTATAAGAAAAGACTTAGATTATCCAAGAGAGGGGGCCGGCAAACACCCACCAAAAGCTCACATTATCGTTACCACCGACCACATTTATTTTATTTTATTTTATTTTGAGTATTAGTTTGTATTGTGAGAGAAGGAAGAGAATTCGGAAGAGAATGAAGAGAATTCAAAGGAACTTCAAGACATTTGGCTAAGATAATATGAGATAAGTGTTTATCTTTGTGACTACACTTAGTTTTTAATTTAGTTTTCTTGTTTATGTGCATGATTTCTACTTTTAAACTCATGTGTGATTGTATTTTCCACATGAATTTTGAGTAGTTTTCTTTATCTTTTTCCTTAAAATGATAAGTGATTAAATGTTTAAAGGAAGTTGCACTTCAATGTTGGAAGAATTTTTGATGATTCAAGACCTTACACTTCATTTACTTCTTAATTTGGCCAATTAAGATGTCAATACCTGTTGTGAGAGCATGTAAGATGCGAGATTGTGTTGTCTCAGTCAAAAAAAATTGTTTTAATCACATATTGTTTTCATGAATGAGAATTTAGTTCATCGGGTTGAGTGCAAATAAATAAGGAAATATATTTTAAAGGGTGTAGAATTAAAGGACTTTAGAGTGACAGGTTAAAACCCCCAATTTGATTTATATTTTTAGGTTTTGATACAAGATGTTAGCCCCCAAGTGGAGGAAGAAGAGGGAACTCTAGAGTGAGAGCTAGTATTTTTCTTGCCTAGCTGGTCTTCAAGACAGTTCAAACTATAAATTAACCAATGTTCCTTACAACATCTCTTGTAAAAGAAAAGAATATTATTTCTCCTATTTGGCACAACACATTTAGCATACATTCACAACTAAATTTCTATATTTATCATAGATTCATGATAAGGAAAAATACATGTTACTTATATTGCCTTCATCTTTCAAGTATTTTAGTTAAGTTAATTAGTTGCTTACTTTATTTTCAAATTAAACAAAAATTACAAAAAGAATTGAACTTTCATTCCTAATTTAGCATCTTAATTTTGAGTAAGAATATAAATTTCTAGGTATTTTTTCATCTAAAACTAATTCTTACCGTGGGTTCGATATTTGGGACTTAATCAGAAAAGTTCTATATTACTTGATAACTATATGTATACTTGCATAGTATCCCATATTGAAATATTATAACTGCATTCTTATTTGCTTTGTAGTGAAAAATTTGCCTAGCCTTTGCTTTGGATCAAATTTTTGGCATTGTTGCAAATTAAAAATATCTATTAAGTAAATTAATCACATACATTGCATTTTACTTCTATCTATATAGAAAGTCGGGATCAAATATCCTTGTGGGATCAATATATTGGACTCCATTAGGGCCATATATTACTTTCAATGATATGTATACTTGCGTAGTGCCCCATAGTGTGTAAATCATCTTATCAACCTTATATAAGTTTTAATTTTACACACTAACTGCTAAATATAAATTGGGTCAAGTTTCTTGCCATCTTTTGGAAGCTATATTATTGTGTAATTGTGGGTTGGGTCATCCTCGAGACTAACCAAGGTTTAAAAAAGGAAACACAATAAAAAAACTATGAGAGCTGAGAATGCGAAAGTCATTAAGTTGGCTACTGCCAAGACCGTCCTCTCGTTGGATGAGATGGGGTTACCTGAGACTGCACCTTTACTTAGATGGAGTTAGTTTCACCCATTGTCCTTCGCCCTTGGAGAGGATGTTGTCTGCAAGATTACTGCCACTTTACCTTCGCCATCTCTCTATAATGGTCAAGGTAAGAAGAAATAGAAATCTATAACTCTTACTCGAGTCTACGCAATTTTTGAAAAATTAGCCAACAAGGAATGTTGTTTCGTTAATGGGTTATTGAAAAGGTTGGAATGTTGTGTCAACAGGAATGAAAGCTGAGATATTTAAAAATACAAGCCTACCAATCCTACAGAAATGAGAGTTATCACCACCATCGTCACCGATACTGCTATCGTTTCCTCAAGACTTGTAAAACATAGACTCATAAAATCTCATATGGGTCCTAGAATACTACTTGCTACTGCATATGAAGAACCCCCAAATAGATCACTAGTTGTTGTGTCTGGGCCGCACACTAGGCACCACACTTTGCTCCGACAGGTCGATGTTACTAGAGGGACATCTTATCTTGAAGCATCGAATTCAACGAAGAAGTGGCGGAAACCTAGAGTTGTCGGGCTGATACTACGGAAAAAGTCAGGGGGCCATCTCCTTGAAAGGATTATAAAACTAATGTTTTGGCTACCAACAACACAAATACACCGGTGCTCGATGCAAGGAATGATTATCATCAAGAATATCTTATTGATCTTAAGACAGTCAAAGGGAAATCGATCAAAAGTGCCTTGAAGAAATTCAAAGCTGATATTAAAAAACTGTCTAAGGAATAAGAAAGGAATGTGGATAATGAAGTCTAAGACCTGTCAGATTACATTGTAGAAGAGTTTGTAGAGATCAACGTTGTTGAGACTAGGGCGACATCACCTTCACGCGATGCTACTTTACCCACCGACGAGAACTTCGTGGATGAATTTCAAAGGGCCATTCAACAATGTGACAAACATATTAACCACCTTGAAAAGAAAATTGAAGAAATCTTGATATCTGTGGCCAATAATCAAGGACAGTCAGAGTCACCACAGATGGCATCTTTAAATGTGAACCATCCAAAAATTGTTCATACCACAGATGAGAGGAAATATCTCACATCCACCAACATTGAAAAATAATAGAAGAATGATTCAATTCAGGGTTTGATACCTGATAAAAACATTAAACAAATAGTGGAATAATAGGTGAGAGACGCCTTGGCTCAATCAAAAAGAAAGGCATTGATTCTGAAGAATAGACCCTACCCAAAAAGTTCAATGTCATACAATATCCCAAGGGTATCGTATCAGCGTTGTTCAAGATATTTCATAGGATAGAAAACCCCCGATAGCATGTTGCACACTTTCAGATAAATTACGACAACATGGGATGTAGTGACGCCTTATTGTTCTAACAATTTATTATCTGCTTTTTAGGAGTTGCTTTTGGCTGGTACGCAGAGCTGCCAAATAGTTTAGTAAAATTATTAACAAAAATATAAAACCACTTTGCTAAGTGGCTCGATGGAGCTCAACACCATATCGCCCATGGTCATCTTTTTCTAGAGCAATAGAAGCTAATTGAAACTTTGGTTGACTATATTCTACTTTGGAGAAATTTAAGGATGAAATGTGAACCACAGCTCCATGAGAATGCATGCAGTTAAAATTTTATTAAAAAGTATTTATGGGACAGTTGCATTTCTCCTCAAGGGACTTATAATTAAAACCTTCAAAAGCTACTCAATAAAACTGGGAGTCCCTAAGAGGAAGCTAAGGAGCTAAGTTTCATCAAAAAATTTGAAAAACAAAGATCGATGGAAGTCTTTAAAGATAAGTTTGGAATTCTGGCAACAGCGGACAAATGCAATCATCCAATGCAGATTCATGCCAAGAAAACTCAATAAATCTACCAACATTTGTAGCAGTACAATCGAAAATATGAACAACAATCACTTCCAAAGAGATCATATCAAATAGAGGGAAGACTGGGGCTATCTACAGCCGAGCCATCTACTAGATTGTATTTTTTCAAAAATAAAGCAATGTTGAAACTGTTCTAGGATCTAATCAAGAATCCTAAATTTAGATTACTAGAGCCAAAGAACCAAAGATAAAGTCCATAAGAAGGATCACCTTAAACGTTGCCCATATCAAAGGTTGCTTAGGCACACCATAAGAAGTTACATCAGCTTCAAAGAGTGGCTCGAGAAGAACTTCAAGAATGTGAACATAATGATCCCGAAAGACTATTTGAAAGAACCTGAAAAAGGTTCAATCAATATGATTTCAGCTGATCCAATTGTTTCAATTGACTCCCGCACAATTAATGGCAGATATTATATAGTTTGAGTGAAGCCTTTTGAGAAGATATCGAGCCATGTTCAAACTCCTTCACCACAGGCTGCAATACAGACATTGAAACCTCCTTCTTATTGAGAGATGACATGTTTCATCCTTCGAATATTACCATTCATGAGAAAGAATATCGGCGAGATCATCGTTAATTGGTCTCAAACCTCCCACCACAATAATAGAAGAAAAAAAGAAGAAGCTTGTCATTGTTCAAACTTTATCAGTATTTGAAATGGAAGGTGTTTTGTTGCCTAGATTCTACAGATAATTTTGCATCAAATGAAATATTCTATTTAAAAAATATTAACTGTGATGTTCAAGGTTTGATCAAGAAGAGGAATGACTCAAGATAAATAATTTGGTGTTTGTGATAGAATTATGACTTAATGAAAGAATGAAACTAATGCCCTAATAACTAGGTCAGTGATCCCGATTTTTCAGTTATACACATTTAGTGATCCCGATTCTCTTTATATATGTCAAATGCGATGTATGTGATTATTTTCTTAATTTCCTTAATTATACTTCTTACTTTGTAATCGAGCCAAAAAACTTGATCCCAAGCAAAATCTAGGTAAATTCGTGACTTTGAAGCAGATAAGAATACAATTATTATATTTAATATGGGATAATACGCAAGTGTACGTATTGCAATTAAGTAATATAGGACTTTTTTATTAAGCCCCAAAAATCAAACACACATGGAAAATACAATATGCATCTTTAGAAAACAAGAGAAAATAGATAACAAAATTCTACTGAATTTACTTAGCAATATATTCTTACTTAAACTTAAGATGCTAAAATAGGAATGAAAGTTTGATTCTTTTTGTTATTTTTGATAATTGAAAATAAAGTAAGCAACTAATTAACTTAGATGAAGGCAATAGAGATGAAGGCAATAGAAATAAAATATCTTTTTCCTTATCATGAATCAGTAACAAGTATTGGAATTATGTTGTGGAAGTATTCTAATTGTGTTGTATGAAAATGGAACAATAATATTTTTTACCCTTACTAGATATGATATAAATAACATTGGCTAATATATAGTTTAAATAATCTTGAAGATGGCTTAGGTAAGGAAGATACTAGCTCTCACTCTAGAGTTCCATCTTCTCCCTCTAACTAGGGGCTAACATTTCGTATTAAAACTTAAAACTATAAACCCAATTGGGGGCTTTAGCTTATCACTCTAAAGTCCTATATTTCTTCACCCTTCAAACCCTATTTCCCTATTTATTTGCATTCAAACCCATTAACTACATTCTCCTCCATGAAATCAAATGTGGTCCTTACATTTTTTGACTGAGACAAAATCATCTCGGATGTTATATGCTCTCACAACAAGTAATAAAATCTTAATTGGCCAAATCAAGATGTAAATGAAGTACAAGGATTAAAATCATCACAACTTCTTCCAACATTAAAAAATAATACTTCACTCAACTTCCCTCCAATATTTAATCACTTATAATTTTAAGGAAAAAGATAATGAAAACTGCTCAGAATTCATAGAGAAAACACAACCACACTTAAGTTTGAAAGTAAAATTCATGCACACAGACAGGAAGCCTAAATTAAAATCAAATGTAATCATAAAGATATAAACTTATCTCAAAATCATTTCCACCAATGTCTTAAAGTTTATTTGAATCTCTTCCTTCACTTACAATACAAACTAAAACATAAAATAAAAAAGAAAAGTGCGTGGCGGCAGCGGCGATAAGTTGTGGTGGTGGCGGCAACGGGTGGGGGCGGCGGTGGTGACGTATGGTGGTTAGTGATCCCGAGAATATAGTTGTGTAAAAATTATATAGTTGACTCTGCTATGCAACGATGCCAAAAGCTTGATACAGTATTTTATGAATAAGAAATTTAAGCAATAAATATTGGGATTCTATGCAAGTATACATATCATTATCAAGTAATAAAGGACTTTCTATTTAAGCCCCAAATATCGATCCCACGGGGAAGGTTTAAATTTGAAATGATAAATTTACTAGGAAATTCACAGAAAGTCAATACAAAATTGTTGTCACTAATTTTCAATATTGGGATATTATCAGAACTAAATTATTTAACTAATAACAAAACTAAAATATAAAGTTTAAACAGTAACTACTAATCTATTAAACTATTGAACTATGTTTATCTGATAAAGATTTCTTATGTGAAAAAGCATCTTTCCCACTACAATGAGGTTTTGGTAAAATGAGATGAGATAAATGGTTCAATTATGTATTGTGCCAAATAGAAGCAGTTTTAATTCTCTACTCTGATACAGTGTTATAGAAAATCATTGTCTAATCTCTGTTTTAGTCCCTAAATCTGTGGCTAAGCTAGGAGAATAATGGCTCCCACTCCAGAGCTCGCACTTCCTCATAATTGATGGCTAACTCTCTCTTTAGTTTTTAAACACTAAGATCAAATTAGAAATTTTAGTGTGTCACCCTAAAGGTTCTCCAATTATACACCCAACAAAGTATATTTCTTTATTTATTTGCACTTAATTCCATTAACAAAGTTCTCCTTCATGGAGTCAAATGTGATCTTCACTTTGTTGTAAAGCTAATACTCCATTTCTCGGATCATATGTTTCACAACATATTTTAATAATTGAACTACCCAGATCGAAAACTAAATTAAGTTTGGACTTTAAAAACCATCACAATTTATTTTGTATTTTAATATTGGCACATCCATATTATCTTTTCATTTCACCATATCTCAGAGTAGGGACAAAGATAAAGTAAACTACTCAGACTTCATGAGAAAGATACAAAAAAACACAAATTATATATATAAAATAAAGTTCATAGAATACTAATAAACAAACAATACTTATATGAAACTCTTTCTTAAAGAAAATCACTTGTAGCCTCTTCTAGGAAATGAAGGAAGATAAAATCTCTCACTTTTCTCCTTCTCCAACACTCTTAAAGAAAATTTCACACTTAATATCACCACAAAACTCTAAATTATAAGAATAATGGACTCTAAATTGTTGTGGAATGAAAAATGAAAGAATGTGTTGTGTGGAAGGTTGAATGGAGCGGATGAAATGACAGGAAGAGTCAATTTTTTGATCAATTTTGGCCCCAAATAAAGCCTAGAATCGGTTATCCAATAGGTGCCTCCAAAAACTCTTCAAAATGCGCCCAGATTTGTCAAATATTCTAGAAATCAGGCCTGAGTCGACATTGGCATCGTCGGCGCACATTCTGGCGTCGTTGGTGCTAGTGTCCCGCAATTTATATCATCCTCTCTATCAAATGGCGCCGTCGACACTGAACAATTTTAAACTTCTTCATTATTTCTCCAAATTTCATTCTTTTTTATTCATTTTTACTTTTTTTCTTTAAGACCTAAAATTGAACAACCTACAAGAAACCATAAAAATACCTTCCATTAAAATGCAATATCACCCAAAAATAAGTATAAAATATGGGTCTAAAATGCATATATTTTTGGTGTATCAGTTAGCTCTGGATCAGTCTCTATGGATGACGATTTGGATCCTTCCTCTTGATCAATTCAATTCTTATTTTATAATTTTCCAAAGAGTGACATGGTGTCCCTTTAAAAGGTGTCCCCATTCAATGAATTTTCTAGAAGTTGCCTTCTTTCAAAATCCAAGTGAATGATTTTTTGTGTCCATTAACTATTTCCCGTGTTTTCACCAAGGGTTTCTTTGAACACCTATTCAAAAATTTGTCTGAATTCAATGAATCATCAAGTAACTACTTTTGGCACTTAAGCGCAGGGTACCTGGCTCTTAGGCGTGACTCTCTCTTTTTAACTGGCGCGTAAGCGCCAGTCCTGGGCGCTTAGGCGCAACAGTTCATTTTTGTATCTTCTTTATTTTTGCTCCAAATTTGATCCTTTTACACTCCTTTTACCATTTTTCATCCATTTGATTGTATCTGAAAGAAAACATACAAATATGTTTCATTAAATTGCAATATCTCAAATATAGGTATAAAAATGTGTACATAAAGACTATATATTTTAGGTGTATGAGTCCTCCACTTTAAAAAACTTTGACTGGGTCCTAAATAAATTTTATAATAAAATAGTGTGATAGAAATACGAGAAATTAACTTAGGATATTTTGAGATTTTTAATATTTTATCAAGTGATTGAGTCACTTTTTAACGAATTATAATATCTCAGAATCCATATTTAGATACATTCAAGAATTATTAATTAGATGAATTTAGACATTCAAAATCTTTAAATTGTACTTCACCAGATATAGTAAATCTCAATAACAAAAAAATAAGATAAAAATATATTATATGCGAAGCTCCCTGAGAAGAAGCTTGAGGTGGGCATAAAATCAAAAATTTGTGTCTAAGTTTAAACATTCAAAATCATTAAAATATATTTTACCATATATAGTATTTCTTGGTAGAAGAAGGAAGTATGGAAGAAAACTTCAACATAAGTTACATAGAGTAAAGAAGGAAAAAAAATATTTCTTTGAGAAGAAGCTTGAGGTAGCACAAAATAAAAAATTGGTGTCTGAATTCTCCCCTGATTAATAAAACTTGAAATTTTTCTTAAGAAAATTCTTCAGATGTTATGTTCAAGAAAATGTTAAGTGATCTTAGACCATTTTTTGGCTATTAATTAATTCAAAAATATCTTTGGGAAATGAAAAATTTTTTAATCACGTGATCAAAATGTTTTAAATATGCTTAGGCCCAGAAAGAAGGAGTAAAAAGAAAGAGTTATATTATTAACAATTAATGGAAATTCAACCCTGAAGTCACGTATTCAATTCCCAGGAAGTGCAACTCCAACTTCAATACAAGACACTCAGAATATTCTTTCAAGCCAACATGAAAAATTTGTCCAAAATTAATGATAAAGAAACATCAAATACTATGGGCGAAGCAACAAAGTTACAACATCTTCAGCTATGATGTCCTTAGAGATATCACATCTTTATGTGTACTTGAAAGAATACAGTTTCAATAGTACCATAAAGAATGGGTTATTTTTACACGTGCCTCCGGTCACTGAACGATACCTCAAAAAGTACTGTGCTTTATCATGTTTTAAAGACAAAGCCTCATTCTTAGAAATATGAGTGCCGCACTTATCTAAACTGGGTCTAAATCCTAAAAAAATGTGAAAAAAAATGAAATGAAAACTTATAAAACAAAAATCAAGATAAATAATAATAATAAACACAATACACATCAACCACAACAAAAAAAATTCAACAACAAAGAAAATAAATTTAACAATTACATCAGACCAAAACAATCGACAGTTAAAAAAAAATCCAAATCCAAATAAAAAATTTAAACTTCAATTTTGATATGGTCAGGTTGAGTCCTCTTGACCTATCGCTAGCATCACTTCTTTCAGCCTGAATTTTCCTTTCACAGGAACCCTGGGTCCTCTTTCTCTCTTGGAAGAGGTTAGCTGGCTCTATCTATATAGAACTGCACTCTTCTTTATTTTACAACAATGTACCATTTAGATATCATTCCAACCTGGAGCTAAGAGGTTTACGACCTTTGGAGACGACACGTCTCAAAGCATATACGAAATAAATTCTGTTCTAAATTGTATATTGGGAGGACAGGTTGGTCTCCGCTAGCTCCAAATGACAGGTGGAATGAGTTTCTACAAAATTGACAGAATTTTTATAAATTTCACAAATTTTCACAAATTCCATAAATTACACAAATTACCACAAATTTCACAAACCTCAGCAAATTCTCCACAATTTTTCAACTTCACAAATCTCAGCAAAATCTACAACTTTACAACTTCACAAATCTCAGGAAATCTTCACAATTTTGCAACTTCCTAAGTCTTTGTACCTCTATAAATCTTCACAATTTGCATAATTTTCAACATTATATTTCTACATAAACTTACACAACACTTTACATAATTTTCATAATTCCTTGACATTTTCTTGAGGTTTGGCTTAACTTCCTTGAAGGTTGCTATTCCTCAACTAGATCCAGTTTGGATGTGACTTCCCTTGACTCTTTTTTTATCTTGTATAGTCTCTCTGCACCCACAAATCACTAGAAATATCTAAACATAATATTTGGGATAGGTATGATCCTTATCCTTTCTCAGCATACATAATATTTTGGATATGTATGGTCTTAGTTCTTTCTCGGCAAGCACATTTGGGATAGGTTCTTCTTTATTCTTATTCCTCAACACTTTTGTTGTAGGCTTTGTCCTATTATTCCTCAACACATTTGGGATAGGCTCTGTCCTATTCTTCCTCAGTACATTTGGGATAGGCTTTATTCTATTCTTCCTCAGCACACACATTTGGGAAAGGTTCTGTCTTATTCTTCTTCAGCACATTTGGGATAAGCTCTATCTTATTCTTCCTCAGCACATTTAGGATAGGTTTTGTACTATTCTTTCTCAGTACACACATATGGAATATGCTTGGCCCTTCTCCTTTCTCAGCATACAAATCAATTTGGGATAGGCTCAACCTTACTCTTTTTTTAGAATCAAACACATTAGGGATAGACTCAGGTCTACTCCTTTCTTAACATAAAAAGACATTTGGGATAGGCTTTGTCCTAATCTTCCTCATCACATTTGGGATAGGTTCTATCCTATTCTTCCTCAACATATTTGGTATAGGCTCTATTTTATTGTTCCTCAACACATTTAGGATACGATTTGTCCTATTCTTACTTGACACATTTGGCATAGGTTATATCCTATTCTTTCTCAGCACACTCATTTGGGATAGACATATCCATACTCCTTTCTCAACATACAAACACATTTGGGATAGGCTCTACCTTACTCCTTTCTCAGTATACAAACATATTTGGGATGGGCTCAGCCCTACTCCTTTTTAAGCATACAAACACATTTGGGATAGGCTCAACTCTACTACCTTCTCAGCATATAAACACATTTGGGATAAATTCAACTCTAATCCTTTCTCAGCACTCCTTAAAATTATGTCACTTCTAACAGTCATAACAATCTTTGCAAGAAAAATAATCAAAATAACCCACATACAACAAAAACAAACAAAGAACAACACAACTAATCAAGACACAAACAAACAAAACACATCAAAACTAGACAACAAAAAAAAACAAACACCACAAACAAAATAAAACATCATCAATCAAAACATGTTAGCAAAACTATAAAAAAATTAAATCCTTTCATCCCCAGCAAAAACAATTTTAAATCTTCAATTTTAATCTTGCATTGGAGTTGGAAATTCCCCGGTGTAAACCCTAGCTCAAGTCCCTTTTTGACTTTGGTTTAAGTTTTGCTCTAAGTACATTTGCTTAGACAAACTTTTAGGTTTTTTTGATCAATTTGATTAACACTAATATGTGTCGCGTGCTTGTGAAACACCTCAAACCTATTGGGGGTTCATTTGTTGACCTCATTTTTTATGAGGTCAAACTAATTCCTCCTTAGAAGCCTAAGATCTAGTCATATGAAAGTTCTATTTACTATCTTAGAAGAATAGTGATGAAATCCACCCCATTTATTAGTTCAAACCACCTTTTAGTTCTTTTGGGAGGCCTCACATAGAGGGTTTAAAGCCATCCCAATTTGATTAAGTGGCTTGGGCTACAACCCATCACCATTTGTTTGAGTGGCTAGGGGCATAAGCTAACACTATTTAGTTGAGTGACTAGCATCAACCTGTGAAGGACTACAAAGAGCTCTCATAAGATCAAAAAGCCTTAAGAAATCCCTTCATGTCTTTGTCGTGCAAACATTCACACATTAGATTAGCATAAACACCACAATTCACACATTCAACACACATAAAAATTGCAAGCCACATTACTAACACTTATGTATGTGGCACCATTAATTAAAACTAAATTAATTATCAAAATAATCAACCATGAACTAAAACTTAAATAAAACCAAATCTGATGCATTTTTAACTTGATTGTCGATGAAGTAGTTTGAAAGATCCTGATAATGAAATGGACTACGCAGGCGCGTCTAGAACGTCGAGTTTACCTAGGGAGGATACCCACTTTGTTAAGGTTCAGAACATTAATAAATTGCATGCAATATGATGCACATAAATTAAAATTAAAATTAAAAAAAAAACTAAAATCTTCACTTTTTAAACTTGTGCATTCCCCCATTCGAAAAAGACTAGACTTTCCATTTGTCTGACACACCATTAATCCCCTTTGAAACCCTGCTTTTCATTCAGCTCAACAGCCGAGCTACATATCTCAGTTTTGAACCCCTCCCTTAATCTTTCACGTCGCCAAAGAGTCACAATACTAATACTCCACATTGAGTCAAACACTTTGTTGATGATCCCCTTACCTCCAGCGTGCTCATCGGTTCCCACTAAGGCAGTTTTCTCCTTACTCCTCTACGCCGGAGTTCGTCGTTCATCTGCTTCCCTCTCCCCAAAAGGTTCTTATTACTCTTGGCCTTCATGAGCCAGCCCCACTCCAGCTGATTTTATTACTTTGGATTTTTTTATTCAAATCAATCTAGAGTTAATGTGTGATTTCATTATGGTTAAGGTATATAATCTTACAAGGAATTATAATTTCACTTGATTTCCAACTTTACATATGATGGTATTATTCTTTTTGGCTTGCATCAATAGTCATTTCCTTGGTGCATAGGTTTCCATGCATGACACTTTAGCGATTTACACTTTATTGTAAGCTGAAGGATTTTTGGGTTTTCATTTTTGCTGAAACATTTTTGTATTAGTTTCTTTTTGTTTCGATTTGTTGGATCATCATGATGCAAAAGTTATATTAAGTCTAGGTTGTAAACATTTATGTTTTCATTTATGCTAAAATACATACTTGTTTGCTTGTTCTATCCTTTATTTATTAACATGGATTCATGTGCTAAATAAGAAGCATGTATGAGAGATTTTTGGGCTTTTAATGAAAACTTGAGTGCTTGATGTGTAAATTTATAAGGGTTGTTTGGTATGTATCTTGTCACTCATCTTTAATGTTTCAACTTCATGCACTTTTTCATCGGTTACCAAAACATTTTAAGGGGAAACTACATACATACCATGCCATCATCATTCTTTTACATATCTAACACTTTAATGAAAATGTGAGGTTTTGATTTCTTTCGAATATTTACCTTTCTAATATTCTCATATGCCTTGCTTAACATAAATTAGGGAGACACTTAGGTTCAAATGGAGATTTTAAATGATGATATTTGGGATGATAAAAAAAGTTGTTTGGAGAAGGCTTTAAACACCTTTTGGGGTTGACTGATTGTGGGTTTAAGAAGAATTTAAGCGCTTTTAGACTGACTCACTGATACATCAAAATAATATACTACTTGTGTATACATTTTATACTTATTTTGGTTATATGGTGCTTTGAAGAAGGGTATTTTCATTTTTTTTTGCATGTATATCAATTTTAGGCATTTGGAGCAAAAAGTAGCAAAAATGAGAAAATTCGGAGCCAAAATGGAGAACTTTGTGTTCCTGGCACCAGAGAAACTAGATTGGCGCCAGAGATGCCATTTTCCCAAGAGCTGGCGCCAAAAACTGGTGTCAGAGGTGCCATTTTACAGAGAAGTGGCGCCAGAGGCGCCAGATTGGCGATTGGCGCCAGAGGCGCAAGATTGGCGCCTAAAGCGCCAGAATCCAATAATAGCGAGGAATTCATTAAGCGGCGCTAGAGGCACCAGAAGCGCTAAAATCCAACAAAAAGCATGAACTTAATTAGGCTGGCGCCATAAGTGTCAAACTGGCACCAAAGGCGCCAAACTGGTGCTAGAAGCGCCAGGAAAGAATTAAAATGGAGTAAGTCGGTTTGTAATTACTTTTGAGTGGATTTTGAAGGCACAAAACATTTCAAACATCCCATGGAGTGGTTCAATGCATTTAGACACTTTGGAAGGCTCTCCAAAGAAGGGATAGGTCTCTGGGATGAGGCTTATCTCCTGGAGCAAAATGGTGTGACTTTAAGGGAGAGAAATTGGAGAGAAATTTGATTTCCTTTCGCGCCCTAATTAAAAGTGGAGGTATCTAGATGAGAGAAAGAAAAGAGGGGCGTGAGATAGAAAGGGCGCATGAGAGATAGAGAAAGGTTTTAGCAAGAGAAAGAAGGGAGGATTTTCTTCTAGGGTTGTAAGAGGGGAGGGAAGGTGAGAGATTTCTTATTCATTACGCTTCTAATAGAGAATTGAGTGTGATTGTAAAAAGAGAAAATGCTTAAAAGGAACTTCTAGGGATTTGCTTGGGAAGGAGTTTGTGATAAGTTGTGTTCTTTCTTTTGTTGTTTTATAAACTTTTTTTATATATGAAATTTGTGTTTTATCGTATCCTTCTCATGAATTCCGAATAGTCTTCTTTATATTTCTTCCTACAATGAGATATAATTTTGTGAAGAATTAGTTTTATTCTATAAGGTTTTAAATATCAATAATTGTGATGATTCAAACTCTGATCTTCTTTTACTCTTCGATCTGGCCAATTGAAGGGTTAAAATTTGTTGAGAAACATATGATCTGAAAGAGCTATGCTTTCTACAGCAAGGTAAAAGTCACTTTTAATTTAATGTGTGAGAATTTAATCCATGAGGTTGTGTGCAAATAAATAGGGAAATATACTTTGATGGGTGCAGAATTGGAGATTCTAAGGTGACAGATTAAAATCTAAAATTTGGACCAATTGTATGGAAACTAAAGCGAGATTTTTAGCCCTCATGTAAGGAAGAAATGAGAGCTTTGGAGTGAGAACCAATATCCTCTCAACCTAACCACAGATTTAGGGATCAAACTATGGATTAGTCAATGTTCTTTACGGACTTATAAAGGGTAAAGAATAGGATTGCTCCTATTTTGCACAATACAATTTTATATATGTATTTCAAATGATTTTAATTTATTCACATTCGATAAACTCATTGTAAAAGGTAAGGATGCTTTCTTAAATTTGAAATCTTCATTTCAAAACTTTGTTTAGTCTTTATAAGTTTACTCTTAAAGTTTAGCAATTAGTTTAGTTAACTTAGTTCTTTCAACTGCATTTCTTTTAGCACACATTAAATGTACTTTAGATTTGTCTTGCCTACTTAAGTTTTATAGTTTGAATATTGTGTTTAACATTATAACCATAAGAATTTCCAACTTCTTGTGGGATCGATACTTATGACTCCATTAGAGCCCTTTATTACTTGTGTGATACGTATACTTATGTTATTATTATGGGTTTGACTGCTTAGATATTTTAAAAGATAAAATTATTTAAACTGAATTTATTTTCATTGGGATTGAACTGCATATTTACTATTAGTGCTAGATGACCACAACATCACTCACTTGTTGTTTCGCCTCTTTGCTTCTGTGATTTTAGAAGTGGGTCTACCTCTTCTTTCCATTTTGTTTCATTTTGCTTTTCTTACTCTTGGTTGATGATTTTGTTTCTGGTGCTTATCTTTCAACATAAGCGCACAAATATAATTTCTACTTTATACGAATCATCAAGAAATGCTATTAGTTGGATGGTTTTTTTGTCTAAGGGTCATAATGACAAAGACATCTAGTAAAAGAACGGAATAACATTGCATCCTACACATCAGGACCTAACCCAAGGACCTGTTGAGAATGTAGGATGACACTACTATTCACCAACACTAGATTAGTGATGCCCTTGACTTTCTTAGGTCATCGGTAGTTCTAACCCAACAATATGATTGACTTGTGGACATCTGGATTTACAAAATATACAAATATAACGACAATACAAAAATTAAAAAAAAAACAAAAAAAAATATATTTCCTATGAAACCAATAATTTTGACTGCTAAATGAAATTCTACTTTTAAAATGCATGAGAAAGCATATATATTTTGAATACTACAATCTAAATATCCACTTATCCATTACTTTTGCTGGGTTAAGAATTTCCCTCCTATGATTGTCTTGATGAAAATTTCTAATTGAATATTGGATTTTAGACACTTGGATGACCTACAGTTGCCTACGACATCCTTCAGCAGTAATAAATTTGAGTCTACCAAAAACTTGAACTTTTATAGTCCGCTTCGGTCTTTCATGGGTTACCTATTCGTTTCCCGTCACTTGTTATGTTACTTACCATTTGTTTCTTAATCTGACATATACATACATATTTGTTATGCTAGTACTTTTACTTATGGTACTGACTCCTTTTGCAGCGGTAGTAGACACGCCAAGTATGCAAGTTTATTTTATAGTTACTGCATTTCACGATCATTACTACATATTTTACTACTTTCCTTTATTACACCTTTTGCTACTTTTCTTTACCACATCTTTATTCTGCTTTCCCTTACAACACTCTTTTGTACTATACTTTTTATATATAACACTCCTTTTACTGCACTTTTACTGTTCTTTTCTGTGCTCTTTACTTTTGAAATTTGTGAGCCCCCTAGTGTAGAGAACAGTAGGACACCTCGTTAGGAGTTACTCCGCAATAGGTCATCGACCTAATAATTGCATGTACACTTTAAACCATAAACCTATAACTCGATACCACTACAACATGGAGCATAGAGAAAGCCTTTTTGGGTAGTACAATGAGGATGCAAGCGAAGGACTTCTACTGATGAATCAAGGCTCAACAGAAGGTAAATCTACATCACCTAAACCTTTTTGTAAAATTAAATAACAAATTCATAGGACTTTGAGGTAGTTTATCTGGCACGACGTAAGTCTTCTCTCTCTCTTTAGCCTTTTGCATAACCTTGTTGTACAATATAAATCCTCCTATCTTTTAGGCTATTTGCATAACTATGTATTATGTAAGTGTAAGCCCTAAATAATATTTAGCAGGATTAAACATTAACAATAGGATAGTTGAGAGGTTTTGACCTCACTTTGGGTTGAGGTTTAGTTTTCCCTCATTAGTAGACTATGGTCTAGCAATAGGACTTTTCTGTTGACTATTCCTAGAAAACTAGAAAAGAAACCCTCACCATTAAAAACTCTAAACTCTTCCTTGCTCAACTTAAAATTCCATATATTGATCTTAACCTCTAGAACTTAGAAGGTGGAGTCAGTATGGAGGATCTTAAGGAGAGTCCCCATAGGACTGCTTAAATTTAGGGCTGACTCTGGCTGTTGTTTTGCAGCTAGTTCACTCACTTGCACTCACTATCACCTATACCCACTGACAATTCTAAACCCAAAATTATTGAATTTTATCCCTTAATCTTTTGGGAAACTCATGTAGATGGTCTCCTAGAACCACTGACCCTAAGCTAAGACCGGTACATAGAGGACCCAAATGGAGATGTCATTGGTCCATAGCTCATGCATAGTGGTTGGCACTCCAATTCTACCAAAAAAAATCCAACTTGGCCTTTTGCCCCCAAATTCACCCAAATTACCTAAATGGCCTTGAAACCCTAAATTTGGCCAAAATTCCCAAATTCATCCAAAATACTGAAGTTTTTTCAAAAATCATTTCAAACCATTTGAAATTACCAAAATTTCCCAAAACATCCCAAAAATTCCAAAACATCCCAAAAACCAAAACATCCCAAAAATTCCAAAATTACCAAAATACCTCCAAATTTGCCAAAATTACAAAAATACTCTTGGTGGCCTAAACTTTCCCATAAAATCCAAAATCACTTCAAATGTCTCCAAAAGTAATTTGGACCCTTCAATTGAACCCAATTTGGCCTATTTGACCATTTTTACCTAAACCCCCAAATAGCCTTTAAAGACCCAATTTCCCCAAATTAACCTTAAATGTCCATCAATTTGGCTCCAACTCCCCTCAATTTCAAACCTAAAATGAAATTTAACTTTCATATGATCAATCCAAATCAAATCCATGCCTAATTGACCCATGCTTTGAGCTAAATTTTGATCTAAATCAAAACCCCCAACTTTGGCCCTATGACCTAATCTCACCTAATTGAACCTCATAGCTTACTCAATTTGCCCCAATTTGAATTCTAAACTCTTCATAGAAATCCTACACAACAAATTGGACCTTTAATTGGCCTTGGTCAAGCCTCAATTTCACTTAATTTCAACCCACATTCAAAACCCCCAAATGTGCCCTAAATTGGCTATGTCTCCAAATTCCACCAAATTGAATGCCCTATTGAATGCCCTAACCCCGATGCCCTAACCCCGAAATTGGCACCCAATTAATGTTGAGAACTCTTCATGACATTCTTATAAATAATTTTCAACCATCAATTTGGAATTAGCTCAACCTTTTTCCAACCTAGACCCAAGTTTATCGCAACACCCCCAAATTGACACACCCCCAAATTGACCAAATGCTCCCCAAATTGACCAAATGCTCAAAATCCTTCAAATTGAACCTCCAAATCAATTCAAAATTACTCCAAATCTTTTCTAAACTCCTCATGAAAATCATCTACACTAAGTTGATTAATCAATTGATCTCAATGTCATGGCTAGCCTAACCCAAACCCAACTTCTAGTCATTTTGACCCAAATTGAACCCCTTCCCCAAAATTGACTTGCTATGCCAATGCACCATAATAATGACACCACAGCCACTAAACACACCCTATTGACCAGGCTAAACCTTAAACCAGGTTGGTGAGATATGGAACAATGGTCCCCTAATTTAAGGGATCTTATCCCATTTATGGGCCTTAACCAAAATATCTCTTCCATCATCACTTTCCATTGAGGGTTAACCATAATTATCCCCTGGCTCACCTGATCACCTGGCCACCACCCTTGGCCTTGCCAGCCGGCCTAGTGGCCAAAAAATGCCAGAACCAAGAGCCACAACCACTAAATCAAACCAATATGAACCCTAGAGGCCAACTCATCCTAATGGCTCTTTAGAACTCTTCAGCCCTCCACATAAGCAGCTTATTTCACCCACTAGATGGCCCTGAGCTCCACCCCAAGCCCCTGTATAAAAACTTACCTCCTCCATGGCTAAAGAAGAGAGTTAAAAAATTCTTGGGGTAACTCTGTCAAAATCTCACCAAAGACTCTCCAAGCATCCTTAAGCTTAAACCAACCATCTTCCCCTTATGATTCCTACCGTCAGAGCCCAATTTTGAGCTCAAACTTTCATCTCAAACCAAGACATCTCTCCACAGTCCACCAAACTCAAATTAATTGTGCACAAACCATCCCTAGAATAAGAGGAATTGATTTCCCATCAAACCCTTCTCTGAAAAAGCCTCTAACCTAGCTCTAGACCAACACCTGAAATCCACGTTGATCAAAATCATATCTAGACAATTCACCAGGGCCTAAGGCATCATCTGGACGTTTGTTGGACCTAATAAAAGCTACCACAACCATCTGATTAGTGCCTCCCCGTCTCAGATAAAGGTATTGAGCTCTAACCCTAGCTCGAGCTTATTTTAATTCTCCATTTGTATTAGCTTGATTTAATACTTGATTAACCATATAGATGTGTTTGTCTCAAGAAGATGAGTGTTGAGAAACAAACCACATGTGATTTAGTTGAGTCTAGACGAAGATCTTAAGGTTTTAGTGTGAACAGCTTACGGGTTAGGTCACTTGGGGATGATAACGGAGAGCTGTCCGATCGCGTGTTTAATTCATCTACGGAGGAGATAAAGCCGAACCAACTCTTGGTGTGAAAAGGTGGACAATGGGCAGCTGAGGTGGATGACATCATTGAATAGCGAAGCACCGCGTGTGAGTTCGGGGTCGTCGTAGGTTGAGGTGGCGCACCGTGGATAAGTAGAAAAATATGGATTTTCTGAATTATTTTAAATGCCTAAACTTTAAAAATCTGTATCTTTTTCTAAAAAAATTATAAAAATAAAAAAAAATACCCTCTTGCTCATTGAACACAGTAGAATAATTTGGATTAAAAATAAAAATATTTTTTTTATTCCCTGATTTTTTTGAATTAAATACCCTATGGAGTATTTTAATTCATTATAATCAAACATTACTCACCATGGCCTAAAATTTTGAGGGTTTATTCCTCATGATAGAGACTATGTCCTTTGATTTTTCCAAAGTCAGAGGGCATCTCTATGCTCCTAGCCCTAATTTTCACGCTAAGATGACCATTTTGGCTTATTTTAATTGTATAAATCAAAATATCTTTTAGAAAATTATGGGAATAATTTTTGTTGGTTTCTTGTAGAAAAAATATCATGATGCCTTGAATTATCTTATAAATTTCTATATTTAATCAAAAATAAATATCTTGTGTTAATTTTTGTAAATTATATACTTATCAAAAATTGACAAAATTAATCTCGCATTGTTCATAAAAGTCATATTTATTTATTGTAAAAATTTGAAAATTATTTGATTAGGTTTGAGTATTAAAGTTGATTTTGTATGAAACCTTGTATTTTTGTACAAAAATAATTATAATAAATTAAATACACTTGGAAAAATTATGAAAAGTGGTTTTTCAAGTTCCTTGTGAGCAGAGGCACTTGGGAAAAATAAAATTTACTTTTTGTAAAATACTTAAATTTTGAGCCTTATTTTGAATTTTAAAATAATTAAAAATAATTAAAAATCTCAAAAATCTCAAAATATTTTAAAAGGTGATTAATTTCTCTCTGATCACTTGGGACTCATTAAAAGATTTCTCCTAATTTTCCTAAAGTTAAAAATAAAGTAAATTAAAAGTAAATTTTAAAGGCTTAAAAGTGAATTTTCCTTATTTTCCTATTAAAATAATTATAATATATTAATTCAAAAATCATGAAATTTTGTCTAAATATTTCTCTAACCTAAGGAAACTTCTAATAATTTTCTCATAAAAAAACCTTTAGTTTTGAAAGTCAAATAAATTAATTCCTAAAGAATCTTATTTTCTGGGTTTAAATAAATATTTAAGTTAAATTAAAATTTGAGAAGTCCACATATCTCCTCTAACATTATAATTACCTCATGGATATGACACTTTAAACCCTCAAAGTTATTTGAGTTGTGTTTAATGAGTTATGGGTTGAAGTGCCTCAAGGGCAAAATAGTCATTCTAGATTTGGTGCATTAATAAAAAATTTAGGATTAACCAAGGGAAAATAGGTAATTTTGATCTTAATAAATATATTTGGATAATTGAAACATAATGGGATTAAAAGATATAAACTCACTCACCACCCTTGCACAACATCAACAAAATCATAATCCTCTTAATCTTCATGACTTGGAAGTTAATTAAGATCAAACGATTCTTAAGTGATGGGCATAAGCTTGAAAGCTGATAATTTACTTTTTTGGAGCCTAAGATTGATTATCGCATGGTCTTTCAATAAGAATACATTTTAATTAAATCAAAATCTTGATAATCACCATTTCACCTATCAAGATTGTTAAAGACTTAGTAGTGACCTAGGCACAATGTCTAAACTCAATTGATCGGATTTAGAAGATGATATGATTGGTGATTAACATCTTTAAACACTACAAGCCTGAATTTAACTGTGGGCACCATAATCTTTAAATGATCTAGACCTGCCTTAGGGGTACCCACTCATATGACTCTTAAACGAAACATCAATTGATTAATCGAGTATCCTATCCTTGGGGTAATTAAATTGTCAAGTTTCAGTAAGTAGCGGGGTAATCACACTTCAACCTCGGATGATTAACGGAACAATATGATTAGTCCAAAATGAACTGGGATTATTTCAAGAGATATTCAAAATGGCCCGGGGACATGCCTCGAGAATTTTGAAATCTATTGGACATTTGGAAGGGCAACTTGGACTTGTCATATTATTGTTCGAAAATCATCCACTAGGATATTATGAGATTCAATAAAATCCTAACTCGGGGTTTGGTAACTAAACCTTCATCTACTCCTACAATTTAAATTCCCTATAAAATTATATACATGCTTCACAAGTACTAACCTTTCAGGTGGTGGAACGAGAAGAATCGACAGGTACGCTATTAAATTAATGCATTTACCTTTATTTACTTCTTATATCGAGCTTGCATATTAAACAATGATGTCACCCTAGATGAAAACTAAAAGTGCTA
This sequence comes from Phalaenopsis equestris, assembly GCF_001263595.1. Taxonomy (NCBI): domain Eukaryota; kingdom Viridiplantae; phylum Streptophyta; class Magnoliopsida; order Asparagales; family Orchidaceae; genus Phalaenopsis; species Phalaenopsis equestris. Next base: position 309,631 of record NW_018250271.1, on the reverse strand, counting down.
GGATAGCCACAAAATAAAAGTCAAAACTAAAATCAAACAAGATAAAATTCACTACCACAACATTCAAAATATGAGACAACTCAAAATTTAATCACAAACATCACAAAACAACAATTGCAACTAAATTAATACATATCTATCAGATGATCGAGAATCCCTCGGAGGAGGTAACCTAGGGTTGCTAACGAGGTTTCCCACGGTCTAAATGAAAGTATGAAAATCATTGAATTGAGTTTAGTAAATTTATTTGGACTAAGTGAATCCAAAAGAAAATAATGGTACCAAAACGACGGAACCATAGGATCCTAATCGGTGTCACTCTAATCAACTTTAATATGCCCCATAATATTTAAAGAACCATAACCTTAGGGACATTTGATTTAACATCATAACCCGACACATTAGAAAACTTAAACTCATTACAACAAGGAGCTTGGAACTATCATTATGGGCAGCACAACCATCTTCATCAGCAAGAGGATCTACAATAGCATATCTTCTTTTTAGAATTAAACAACAAATCCATAGGACTTCGTGGTTGTTTGCTTATGCAACTTAAATTCTCATTTATTTTTAGGCTTTTGTATAGCTCGGTTGTGCATTATAAGCCCTAATTCATCTTAGGATTCTGAGGTTGTCGTTCGTCACTACCTAAATCCTCATATCTTCCAGGCCATTTATGTGATTGTTTCCCATGAATGTAAGTCCTAAACAAATAAAACTGACAAAATGAAATATTTAAATAATTTCTCTTCAAAACTAAAACCAAACATTAGGATAGCTTGGCAAGTCACTGAGATTCTCCTCAGGATCTATGACATCTCCTATTTCTTTCTCTTTTGGACTCTACAACAAAATGTTCCAAATTTGAATAATCACATTTTTCACACATCTTTGTCTGATCTCGTTAAATACTTCTATCCTTTTGACCTCTTTGAAGATAATATTCCTTGATTTTTATTAAAAAATTTTCTTAGGTGACTTCAATTTTCTAAGATGTAATTAACTATAGGGGCTTGCCCTTATACGAAGCTTTTCCAAACCCAACTTAATATAAACCATGTTTAATTCTTTGTATTAAATAAGGAAACTTGTTAAAAAATAAAATAATTTTGCAGACCAAACAGATGTCATATATTTCTTAGCTTCTTTGATCGAGCCTCACTCTCAAAGTCTTGTTATTTGTTTATTTTTTTATTTTTTATTTTTTTTTGTGGAAGGAGCATTATTCGGCTCCATTCATGTTGATCATTAAAAGCAGTACAAAAATTTCCACTGGAAAGGTCCTCTAACTATAAACCAAAATACAATTAACACCAAGAGGGTGATCAATCCACAAAGTTATAACATACCAGAATATAGAAAAACTAAATAATGATAAAAAGAGAAGAGGAAGCCCCAAAAATCTAGAGATCTTTGAGTTGATTAGCCTTGAATCTTAGATGAGGAGTCTTCAACTTATAACCATGAAGTAGGAGAGCAAGAGGGGTGGGGGGCCTTGTTGCAACAGAAATGGAGTTAGTATAAAGGCCATGTACGGCAAGCCAATTAGTAGGTTGGTTTCCCTGTATATAAAAGACATTGAATTTAAACAGCTTGTTGAGATTGCCAATTTTTTGTTTCTAATGCATATGATGCCAAGAGGACAGCTGTTCAGTGTTGAAGAAAGTAATCAGTTGAATAGAGTCCACCTCAATCCACAGTTTATACCATGCAGCTTTTTGTGTAAAGGTAAGGGCACAGTAAACAATAATAAGCTCAGCTTCCAGCATCATGGGACTTAGTAGGAGCATGGAAAGAATAACAAACATCTGCTGGAGGAATCTCTGAAAACCCCCCCACCCCAGCACCCCATTCAAAAAAGCTACCATCAGTATTAATCTTCATGGTTTGTGGATCAGGAGGTTGCCAAATAACTTTTTCAATCTTGTTATGACTTTTAGTTACAGTAGTTTGTGGCAAACTGATATTAGGGAAGTTGTTAAGTTGAATCAGATTGTTTAAGTAGGAAGCACAGTTTCTAGTAAACTTGGAATGATGAATAGGCTTGTCTTCATGTTTTCTGTTGTTTCTGCACATCCACAACAACCATGCCACAATAAAAGGGATAAAATCACCTTTCTTACTTTTTTAGCTATGTCATCCATCTTTGAGATTGGAACACTCTTTATCTAAGCCCTCTACTTTAATCTTAGCAACAAGTGCCTTCCACACCTCTTTAGCAAACTCACAGTTAAAGAACAGGTGGTTGTTGTCCTATTCAAATCTCAGGAAAAGATAGCATCTAGAAGGCCCTTTCAAACCCTTAAGTTTAAGAATATCATCAGTTGGCAACAGATTGTTGAAGAACCTCCAAAAAAAGAAAGATATAGAGGGGGATAGATACCTGTTCCAAATGGCTTCACCCCAAGGGTCTTGATCCCAACAGTAAAGTTTGGCATAGTTGGCTTTAGTCAAACTTTGGTTAGCATAGCTATGCCAGATAATACTGTCTTTCCTACCCTTATCAAAAACAATCTTAGTAACTTGTGATAGGTGGGGCTCTTGTAGAATGGATTGGAGCTTAGTAACAGACCAGGAGTCCCCCTCCCAAAGATCACAAACTGAAAGGTGAGGGTTGAAATCAGAGGGGGGGCCCTTGCCAGTCTTTAGGACACCAATGGTCTAGCCAGAAGTTAACTTGACCATTCCCCAAATCCCATATGTACATTTCTTCAGGAAGGTGTCTAATTTTAAGCATATTAGTCCAGATTCTAGAGTCCCCCAACTTTTTGGAGATGAGAGATGGGTGTTGGCCCTTGCAGTATTTTCCTTTTATGAACTTAGCCCATAGGGAAGTTTGGGGTCTGAAATTGATCCACATCTTATAGAAATTAATCTGTGTGATTTGTTGAAGTCCCTTGAACCCCATCCCACCTACCATTTTTAGTTTAGCTTCCTTTTGCAAAGCAGCCCAGTGGAGCTGCTGCCTTTGACCTGCCCACAAGAATCTGTTAAAGACCCTTTCCAACTGAATTTGAGTGCTTTTCTTCATATAATTGGCTTGGAGAGTATATGAGGGGAAGGTACTTAAGATACTTTTGAGAAGAGTAATTCTACCCTACCCCAGAGTAATTCTACCCCCATTGGAAAGGAAAGAATGGGACCAGCTAGATAAGGCTTTTTGAATTTTTTGAAAAACCTCATCAAATTGGGTCAGCTTAGATCTCTCCTAAGTCTGATGAACCCCCAAATATTTTAAAGGGTCTTAGCAACGGAAAAATCAGTATAATCAGAGACCTAATGTTTACAATTGGAAGATGCCCTCTTGTTAAAGATAAGTTGGCATTTAGTAGGGCAAAACTCCATCCCGGAGTAGTTCTGAAATTGTTTCAGACATTGGTAGACTTTTTTAACTGCATTTTTATGAACATTAGAGAATATCATAATATCATCAGCATACATGAGGTGGGAGATATCCATAGTGGATTTGCGATGAAATCTGGAATATTGTTGGTTGAGGATGACCCTATCTAGCATTCTAGAGAAGTAATCCATAACAATAATAAAGATGGTGGGGGGAGAGTGGGTCACCTTGTTTGAGCCCTCTGGTAGCTGTGAATGAACCCCGTGAATGAACCCCAAGCTTTGCCATTGATAAGAATAGAATATATATTATATATATATATTAAATGCCTTTCCAAAGCGGGCGACGGAATTTTGATTTAGGCAGCCGACAGCTTCCAATGGGCAACTTCGCAACAAAAAGTAGTATCGATAAGATGTCATCGAGGTTCTCCTCGGAGCCGTGACATCCCCTACTTTTCACTCCCTTGGACTTCTAAAAATAGCTTTTCCTACTTGAGCCACGCCCATTTGAAATTCTAGTGTCAAACCTTGAAAACTCAACTTTAAAATCCTAAAGACATAACCATTGATCTTAATCAAAATTCTTCATAGGTGATTTTAATTGCCTAAGATGTAATTATTTATAGGGGTTTGCCCCTATAGGGAACTTGAAACTCAAGTAAAATAAACCTTGTATAATTCTTATATTAGGTAGGGAAACTTGTCAATCATACAAAAAAAATTCATAGATCAAACGGATGTCAAAAAACTCTTTAGTTTAGGTGATTAATCCTACTAACAAGTAATATGCTTATCCTTCGAGATAGCGTATTATTTATGGTATTGCACTCAGCTATCATAACTAACAAACATGTGAGATCCGTTTGATCTCATCTATTGAAAAGTAAAATGAATTTTTTTCGAAGATCAAAATTAGATATATATTAAATTAAATCTAAACCATTTTCAAAATTCTGACTGACGCCCACCATGATCATCTCCTCAATGAGAATTTAGTGGTATTTGTGATCCTCTATGTTGTGGTCGTGGTCTTGGTGATACTTACAACACCTCTTTGGTTCTAAAAAAAACCTCTTTCTCTCATCGGTGAGGCTTTCTTGAAGTACTCCTTATCTAGGAGGGCGTCCAAAATTTTCACCAATGATACAATCAAAGGGTAACCAATATTGACTTTCTATATAGATGTTTATTGCGATGTATGTGATTTTATGATTAATTTCCTTAATAATAATTCTTACTTTGCAAAAGTGCAAAAAATTTGATCCCAAGAAAAATCTAGGTAAATTCTTCACTATGAAGCATTTAAGAATAAAGTTATAATATTTAAATACGGGATACTATGTAAGTATATGTATCGTTATCAACTAATATATGACTTTTTGAGTAAGCCCCAAATATCGAACCCACAAGAGAATACTTGACAATATGCACTCTACAAAATAGGATAAATTAGACAATAAAATTATACTTAGCAAAATATTCTTACTTAAACTCGAGATGTTATAATATAAATGAAAATTTGATTATTTTTGTAATTTTTTTAGATAACTGTAAATAAAGTAAGCAATTAACTAACATAACTAAATATTTTCAAGATGAAGGCAATATAATTAAAATATTTTTTTCTTTATCATGAATTGGTAACAAGTATAGAAAATCTATTGTGTAAGTATTCTAATTGTGTTGTGTCAAATATGAGCAATAATATTCTTTACCCTAACTACAGATGCTATAATAAACATTGGTTAATCTATAGTTTGAATAGTTTTGAAAACATGTTAGGTAGGAAAGATACTAGCACTCAATCTAGACTACCCTCTTCTCCCTCCACCTGGGGGCTAACATCTTATATTAAAAACTAAAATTATAAATCAAATTGGGAGCTTTAGCCTATCACTCTAAAGTCCTCTAATTCTACACCCTTGAAAGTTTATTTTCTTATTCATTTGCACTCAACCCCATGAACTACATTCTCTTTCATGAAATCAAATGTGATTCTTACCATTTTGTGACTGAGAAAATACCTTCTCGAATTTTATATGTTCTCACAACAGGTATTAACATCTTAATTTGCGAAATCAAGGAGTAAATGAAGTACAAGGTTTCAAATCATCAAAACTTTTTCGAACATTGATGTCCAATACTTCACACAACTTCCTTTCATTACTTAATCACTTATTATTTTAAGGAAAAATATAAAGAAAACAACTTAAAATTTATGGAGAAAACACAACCACACTTGAGCTTAAAACTAGAAATCATGCACACAAACAAGAAATTTAAATTAAAACCAAATTTAGTCACAAAGACAAACACTTATATCAAATCCTCTCCTCCAAATGCCTTGATTTTTTTTTGGAAGGTCTTCCTTCACTAACAATACAAACTAAAACTCAAAATAAAATAAAAAGAGGTGGCGGTGGCGGTTCCTAGGATGAATGATGGCTGTTGGATGTAGATTGGCTGGCCTCTCCCTTTGATGATCCAAGTCTTTTTTAACAAAAATCCAAGCGTTGTTATAGTGTCTCTTCAAAATGTGTCTCCATTCAATGAATCTAGTAGAATTTTCCTCCTTTCAAAAGCCAATTCGATGAATTTTTGTGTCCATGAACTATTTCTTACGTTTTTACCAAGGATTGCTTCAAAAACCTCTTCAAAAGTTTGTCTAAATTTAATGAATCATCAAATAACAACTTCTGATGCTTAAGTGCGGGGTACTTGGTGCTTAGGCACGGCTCTCTCTGAATAACTAGCTCGTAAGCGTTAGTTGCCTCAGTTCATTTTTTGCACATTATTCATTTTTACCCCAAATTTGATCTTTTTTCACTCCTTTAACCTTTTTTCATCCATTTGATTGTACCTAAAAGAAAACACATAAGTACCTTTCATTAAAGTGCAATATCTCAAAAAAAGGTATGAAAATTTGTATAAAAATACTATATATTTTAGGTGTAACAAAATCCCCTAAACTTAAAATGTTACTTGTCCTTAAGTGACACTTCAATCTTTTAAAAACTAAATAAGTAGATTATGTATATGAGTTTCTTTAGGAGTTTCTAAAATTTTGATGTAGAAATATAGTAGTCCAATTTAGAAAAAATATTAGTAAATGAGACCAACTTAGAATTTAAAAATTCTTAGAGTAAAGAAGTCTGAAAAAATGAGTTTCTACCTAGTTCAAAAATATTGTAGATTCTCCAAATATAGAGTTTAGGCATTTTATATTCTCCACATAAAATGTTTTTTAATCATAATTTTACTTACTATATTATATCCTTAAGCTTAAGAGTTTCTCAAGTCTTATATTTTAAAAAGATCAGATGTAGAACCAATTTTTGATTAGCCACTAATCCTCAAGCTTCTCCTCATTTTTTCAACTTTTTTATCTTTCTTGTTCTTTTCTCTTTATTTTTCTTCTTCCCTTCTTTTCTTATTCTTTCTTGTTTTCAAGCAAGGATTAATATATCTGGATAAGACTTTAATGATTTTTAATTCAACACTTCCTTTCCTAAAGCAAAGAGTTGATATATTTCCTTTACTTAAGAAAAACATAATAATAGTTTTAAAAATTATTTTCAATAAAATAATTAAGTTTTGAAAGTAAAAGTTTAGCTCTTCTACATTTTTCAAAAATACAATTTCTCCTACTAAAGATAGTTACACAATATTTATCATTTCACACTAAAAATTTTAACCTTAAGTTTTTCTTCATTACTATAAATTTTAACTAAATTTTCTTACTCATTTCTATACTCAAAATTTTACTTCCCTAATATGACTTCATATACATGATCATTTTTCTTTAAATCAAAATCAAATTTATTTGAAATACATTTGAGAACCAATAAATTTCAAGTCTTTAGAAAATTTTTCATCCCTCCCCAAAACTCAATTTTTTAATAGAATAAAATATTTTAGTAGCATATATAAATATTGGCAGGAATGAAAACTAAAAGTAACTGAGTAAAAATTAAATTGATCAAATTTTAATTTACTTAACATATAGAGATTCATTAGACTTATATGCAGTGGATGATATCATAAAAGCAAACAAATACACTAACAAACATACTAAACTACAACATAAATAAAAATATCTGGTAGTAAATTGAAAATTTTAAACATGTAGCTTTTAAGTAACAAGTTAGCTATATTTTAAACATTCCTAAGATCCAGAATTAAGATCATCAACTACTAACTAACTATAATAAACAACACAATTAAAATAATTACTACCACAAAAATATAATAACTACTCAGAAAAACATTAGTACGTTACAGTAGTATCTAACAAAATAAAACATAACAAAAACTAACAGTCCTAACAATTACATCTCAAAATAAAAAAATTACAAAATAACTGTGTCATCAATAGTTCACGCAATAGATTAAAAATCAAACTAAACTATATAATCCAGTTTAATCATCCTCATCTTCTGCATCACTATCATCACTACGCCAAGGAGTTGTTGGCTCATATGATGGATATCTTGGATATTAAGGAAAAAATGCATCTTGGTTACCTCTCCTGAGGTTTTCCATAGCTAAGTTGTATTCTCCCTCATAATCACTACATCTCCTCATATATTCATCCATATGTTCTACAAAATTTTCTAAATTTAATACCTTATCCGCAGTGTAGTTAACATTGTCCAAACTTTTCTGCAATAGTTGTGACTGAGAATCAGATGCAGAAGTTTGACTCTGTGATGTAGAAGTACATGAAGTGGAAGCTCGAGATGTCAAAGCAGCAGAACTACTAAAAAATCCACCCTTCTAGCCAAAAATGGAATGAATAAGATTTCACATTTACACTGGTAATAGGCTTAAGTGGCTGCAATATCTCCTCATAGCTATCAAATCTAACTCCAGCCTGCTCGCATAATGAAAAGATCAAGGATGCAAATCCCAAAGCTACAATAGTAGCAACAATGACAGAATTGGTAATAACACAATAAACCAAAGCTTCAGTGTCAATGGGCTTGAACTGCTGGATGCAATAGTTTAAAGTTGCTCGATCACGGGTCACTTCACTAAGACGATTGATATGCAACAGACAAGTAGAAACAAAATAGTTTCATGCCTTTGCAGTGACCTCTAACTTCAAAGTGGGGAAGTTGTCTCTTCTCTTATTGGTAATCTTTCGTAACCCACTTCCTCCTGTCAATGATGAAATGATCTTGTCTAAATCCTTCTCATTTGGACTATAGTTTGAGTAAAACATAAAGTGCTTGGGGACCATTGATAAATCTGATTTATTAACTCAAATGTGAAAGGAACTGTCTTTCCTCTAACCATGACTCCTTCTTCAGCTTTGGGGAGATTCACATAGAACTCCCACACAGCAGAAATTACTGCTACAGTAGAAAAACAATAGAACCGCTCCCAATAGCAGTGAACAATCAGATCCTCTACAACTCCTCTCGGACTTTTAAAACAACGCTCAGAAATCAATTTTCTCGATTGCAGTGCATCACTGTATCGTTCATGAGCTCTAGCACTCACAAACTTGCTTAAATCAGATTGGGCCATTCCCTTGCTTCTCTTCATTCTTGGTGTCATTTCTAAACAATTATATAAAACTCACAATAAATTCTAAATTCAACTCCAAATCACTAAACTTAACTCTTAAAAGCTTTAACTACTGAAACCATGTATTTTGCATAGATTTTCCTCAAATTTTCACCATGAATAGTGATTTTTTGGAAGGTCAAGAATGTGCTCAAAATACATGGTGAAAATAAAAACTTTTTACAAAGAAGTGAAGCTCTTTCCTCAAGGATATCAAATCTAGCAATATTTGCTCCAAATTACCAAGAAATCTTCAAAATAGGGTGTTCCCTAACTTCAAAATCGCGACAACTCGAGGAAGGGGATGAAGTCGACGTGCAAAAATAGAGTTTTCGGACCGAATTGTCACTTAAAATTGTTCGCGAACTGGTTTACATGAACTGAAACTTAAGTGGAAATGGTTCGGCGCTTAGGCTTCCGTGACTCTGTTTAGGCAGCGCTTAAGCGCGGGGTCTTAGCGCTTATGCGCCAGTGCACAAATTTTGATTTTTTTGTTTATAAGTGAATTGCACTTCTAGCATAACTCTACCAACCCTACATGGTCTCAAAACTCTTTAATAACTATTTTCTTCCCTTTCAACTCTCCTCTTACTCAAGAGTCGCCACTCTTAACTAATTCAATTCAACACAAAAAAACACAAAATTTTACACAGACAAACACTTATATTCATTCACTCACAATTACAAACATTTTTAATACATAAGTTCTCATTCCAAATAGTCTTGGATGAGAAAATTTATAAACACAAACACTAGACAATGATAATATCAAAAACATACTAAATAAACTTAACATAAATAAATAAACACTAAACACACAAACACTAAATACTGAGCTTAATTCCACTCTCCATTTGGTGGAACGGATATTGGTCTATCATTAGTCTCTCCTTCAGCATTTGGAATATAAATCTGAAAAAGCAGACGGTGGTTAATAACTCTAGTTTAATCTTATTCAATCCATTTGTTCTTCAAATAAATAGCCTTGTCTGTTTCATCTATAAAACTAGTATGGCTAAACTTCATCTTAAGTTGTCATCCCATATGATCCATATGTGTGTTAACTTTCGTCACTTTTGCTTCAATTGAAGCCACATCAGCCTCAATTTTAGTTATTTTCTCTTTTATTCCTTCAATACTAACGGCTAGGAAACTATTATATAACTTTTGTGCACTCTGACTAAAATACTTCTTCTTCATTGCCTCCTTTTTTTTCAAATTCACTCTCTCAAGATGACTTTATTCCAATACTCTCTCTTCTCACTTAGAATTTAGGGTTAAAATTGAATTGTGGTAAAAATCCTTACATAAACCCTCTATTTATTGGCTCCAAACACCTTTATAGCTTCTAAGCACATCTTAGAACTACTCTCCCACGTTAAAGTCAACCAAATCACGGTTAAAACTTCTAGAAATAAAAATTTAAACATGTTCTTAACTACCGCGCATAAGCATCGGATATTGGCACTTAAGCGTCAGTGCTCAATTTAGCACGGGTCAATTTAATGTTTGAATACTCATTCCAACATGTCTAAGTCACCTTTTAAGTTCTTATAATAATCATTAAATCATTATATATTCAAAATACTATCAAAATTTTCTAAATCTGAAACAATAACAAAATAATAAAAATAAACACACAGATAACTAAGGGTTCCGTCCAACAGAGCGTTTTGTTTAACGTCATCAACCCGACGTAACAAGTACTTATTCTGGTTGACCCAACATCATAAAATCATTGAATTTAAGTTGGTCACCTAAAAAGTATGATTTCAGCCTTTGACCATTCACTTTGAATATTTTACCAGTTTTATGATCTTTGATATCCACAACTCCACAGGGATAAACTTTCATCACAACAAATTGGCCCATCCACCTGGACTTAAGTTTGCCTATAAATAATCTTAGCATTGCATTATAAAGTAAAACTTATTGTAATGGCTAAAATTTTTTAGTAAGAATCCCCTAATCATGCCACATCTTCATCTTTTTTTTTTGTATATCTTTTTTGTATATCTTTGCTCTTTCATAAGATTCATTCCTTATCTCTTCAAGGTCATTCAGTTGCAAGTATCCTTTTCTCAGCAGCATCCTTTAAATTGTAATTAAATTCTTTAATAGCCCAATATGCTTTATGCTCAAGTTCAACTAGTAAGTGAAGCTTTCCCAAATATTAGGCTGTATGGGAACATTCCTATAAGAGTTTTGTATGCAGTCTTATAAGCCCACAAAGCATAATCAAGTTTGTTTAACCAATCCATCTTGGTTGGACTTATAGATTTCTCCAACATTCTTTTAAATTCACGATTGGATAATTCAGCTAAACCACTTGTCTGAGGATGATAAGCAATAGCAATTCTATGGTTAATATGATATTTCTTGAATAACTTCTCCATTATTGTATTTCTAAAATGGCTTCCCCCATCAGTTATGATTACTCTTAGCATCCCAAATCTACAAAATGTATTTGTTCTTAAAAACTTTGCAACACTTTGAGCATCACATCGAGGTAAAGCAACAACTCTATTCATTTGGATACATAATCTACTGCTCAAAATATATATAAATTTTGGAAAGATGGTATAAAAGGTCCCATCAAATCTAATCTCAAACATCAAATATCTTAACTTCTAACACGTAACTGAGGGGCATCTCATTCCTCCTAGAAATATTGTTTACTCGTTGACATCGATCAAAAGTTTTGAAATAAGCGTTAACATCTCTAAAGATTGTAGATCAATAAAATCCATATTATAAAATTTTGTATGTTGTTTTATCAACACCAAAATGTCCCCCCTAAATAAAAATTATGACATTTTTGGATAATTCCATAAGTTTCTTCTAAAGGCACACATCTTTGAATAATTAGATCATTTTCTTATTTATATAATAATGGGTCATCCCAAAAATAAGTCTTAGCTTCAGATAAAAATTTTCTCTTCTATTGGTATGTCATTTCATAAGGTATAATATCACTAATAATGAAATTCACAATGTTGGCATACCATGGGACACACCCCTCATTAATATTAAACAATTCTTCATCTAGAAAATGTTCATTAATCTCTTTTTCAAAATAGAGTTGTTTTTCTAATTCAAGCCTGGACAGATGATCAGCAATTTGATTCTCAGCTCCTTTCCTATCTACTATCACAAAATCAAATTCTTGCAAAAAAGAATCCATCTTATTAGTCTTAGCTTTGCATCATTCTTTTTCATTAAATACTTAATAGTAGAATGATCTGTATGCACAATACATTTAGTTCCAATTAAATATGATATAAATTTATCGAAAGCATATACTACAGCTAATATTTTTTTCTCATTTGTGGTATAATTAATTTGAGCTTTATTAAGAGTTCTACTAGCATAGTAAGTAACTTTGAAAATCTTATCATGCTTTTGTCCTGAAATAGCTCTAATAACATCATCAATTGCATCACACATTAATTCAAAAGTTTCTCCCAATTTAGTGAAACAATAATTGGTGTAGTGACTAATTTTTATTTTAATAAATCAAAAGCCTTTAGGCACTCTTTCACAAAATTAAAAATTAAAAATTACATCTTTTCAAAATTACATCTTTTCCAAGTAAATGGCATAAAGGTTTAGCAATTTTTGAAAAGTTTTTAATATATCGCTTGTAGAATCCAGCATGTCCTAAAAAACTCTTAATTTCCTTCACGCTTTTTGGGTAAAGTAAATTAACTCACTTGAAGTTTTGCAGGGTCTATTTCCATACCATTTAATGAAATTTAATGTCCCAAAACTATTCTTCCTGCTACTTTAAATTGACATTTTTCCCAGTTAAGGAATAAATTTGTTTCTTCACAACATTTAAGAACTTTCGATAAATGTTATAAACATGATACAAATGAAGTTCCAAACACTAAAATATCATCCATAACAAATTTAATCCCTTTTTCAATTAAATCATAAAAAATAACCATCATACAACTTTGAAATATATTAGGTGCAATATATAAACCTAAGGGCATTCTTCTAAAAGCAAATGTACCATAAGGACTGGAAAAATTTGTTTTCTCTTGATCCTCTGGAGCTAATTGTATTTTGTGATAACCAGTATATACATCCAGAAAATAAAAGTATTTATGCCCAGCTAGTCTATCTAGCATTTGATCTAGAAAGGGTAGTAGAAAATGATCTTTCATAGTGGCGAGATTTAATTTTCTATAATCGATGCATATTCACCATCATGTGACTTGTCTTGTTGGTATTAATTTATTATGTTCATTCAAAGTCACAGTCACTCCTCTTTTCTTAGGAACACAGTGAATTGGACTAACGCATGCACTATCTGAAATAGGGTAGATAATTCCAGCATCTAACCACTTTAAAATATCTTTCTTAATAACTTCTTTCATAATAGGATTCAGTCTCCTTTGAGGATCAGCCCTAGGTTTGCAGTTCTCTTCCATATGAGTTCTATGCATACAAATTGAAGAACTGATTCCTTTTATATCAGCAATTGTCCATCCAAAGGCTTTCTTGTAATTTTTTAAAGTTTTCATCAAACTCTCTACTTCTTCTGCTGTTAATTTTGAGGAAATCATAATAGGCAATTTTAAGGAATCACCTAAAAAGGCATACTTCACATGTTCAGGAAGCAACTTCAACTCAAGCTTGGGAGCTTTTTCAATTGATGGACAAAAAGATTTATCTTGTTCTATCGTGTTCTAAACTTTAAAAATTTCTCGAACATAATTTGAATCTTTCTTGTATAAATCTTCATATTGATCTATTTCTTCTTCTTGCTCGTGTTCGAACTCTTTCCTTTCATATTTCTCTTGATAAGTTGTTTAAAATGACATTCACTTACATATCTTATCACATCCATTTTATAGCATTTATCAACTTTACCTTTTACAGGGTATTTCATTGATTTAGAAATATTAAATGTAATTGTTTGATCATTGACGTGCATAGTTAATTCTCTTTTATGCACATCTATCATTGCTCTTCTTGTAGCTAGGAAAGGTCTCCCAAAATGATAGATATCTCATTATCTTCCTCCATATCTAGCATAATGAAATCAATAGCAAAGATAAATTAATCCATTTTCACTAGGACATCTTCTATAACTCCTTTATGATAAGTTAATGAATGATCTACTAACTGTAGAGGTACAGTAGTAGGGGATATTTCTCCAATATTTTAAATATTGATAATGGCATAAGGTCGACGCTTGCACATAAATCACATAAAACTTTCCCATTAAATCACATAAACATAAATCACATAAAACTTTCCCATAAAATTTGTCTTCTATTGCACATGGAATTGTGAAGCTACCGGGATCCTTAAGCTTTTTAGGAAGCTTTTTCTGAATTATAGCACTGTACTACTCACTAAGTGCAACAGTCTCGTTATCTTCGAACTTCCTTTTCCTGTTAAGAATATCTTTCATAAAATTCACATAGCTTGGCATTTATTTTAATGTTTCAGCAAATGGAATATTAATTGTAAGCTTCTTAAAAATTTTCATAAATTTTGAAAATTTTTCATCCAACTTTTTTTGTCAGAGCCTCTGAGAAAACGGAAGTGGTGATTTTTCCAAGTCAACTTTAAGTGCAGAAATAGGTCTCTCTAAACCTTTAAGAGTGCCCACTTTTGGTTCTTCAATCTCTACTCTCTCTACTTCAATCTCTTTTTTAACTCTACCTTTCAATTCTCCTCTGCTTCTAAGTTGAACAACTTTTACTTGTCCTTTATTCTCATCTTTTAAATTTTCTTCTATATTGTTAGGAAGTGTTTCTTGAGACTATTACTTAATGAATTTGCTATTTGTCCCAACTCATTCTCAATATTTCTAATTGTAGCTCCTTAGCTTTGTAACTGATTTCCCATTTGTAATACAACTTCTTCTATAGACAACTTCTTCTCCTTAAATTGTGGATTGTTGTTAAAACCTAGAGGATAAGTAGGTCTATAATTATTGTTCCTATGGTTGTTCCAGTTTTTCAATGGGTTTACTTGGTTGTTTCCCCATTACTGATATTACCACTTGAAGTATTATTCCAGTTAAATTTGGGATGGTTTTTCCAACATGGGTTTTAATAGTTTGAATATGGGTTATTTTGCTTGTTGTTTATAGCATTCAAAGTTTCTAATGATGCTTGAGAGTCTACCATTTGGCCTAATGAATTCTCTTTAATCATTGCAACTGATTGAGAAAAATTCATTCTAAATTTTTCTTACTTTCTTAAAACTGCAGCAACATGATTTGCTAACATTGCAAAAGCATCAATTTAATGAATATTGGCAACTTTATTAAGATTTAGCCTTTCATAAGGCTATTGAAAATTATTTGTAACCATCTCTTCAATTAAAGCAAAAGCGTCATTAAATAGTTTTGACATCAATGAACCACCAGCAGAGCATCAATAATAAATCTAAGATATCCAACTAATCTATTGTAAAAGGTTTGAACTATTAACCAATCTAGTATCACGTGGTGTGGACACTTTCTTAAGAGTTCTTTAAATCATTCACAATGCTTGATAAATAGATTCCCCCTCAAAATGACAAAAAGATGTAATATCATTTCTAAGCTTTGTAGTTTTTTATGGTGGAAAATATTTAGCAATTAATTTCTGAACTAAATCACCCTAAGTTCTGATAGATCCAGATGATAACGAATGTAACAATATTTTAGCCTTATCCCTAAGTGAGAAAAGAAATAATCTAAGTCTTACATCATCATCTGATACACCGTCATATTTAAATGTAGCACACATTTCTAAAAAATTGGCAAGATGTAAGTTTGGATCTTTAGTTGGTGCTCCCCCAAACTGATTATTTAATATCATTTGGATAATAGCGGGTTTAAGTTCAAATGAATTACCCATTACAGTGGGTTTTTTAATACTACAATGATGTTTATCCACTGTAGGGTTTTGCATACTCTCTTAAAGGTCTAAACTCTTCAGCATTTTGATTATTTTGATTTGCTATTTCTTGATATTTTTCAATAATGTTTAATTTTTTTAATTTTTCTAATAGTTTTTTTCTAATTCGGAATCGTAAGGCACAAGTCCTATTGAACATGAACTACGCATACACTACTATGAAACACATAAAATAAAACATAAAATATAAAAAATAAAAATACACCAACAAGAACTTTATATAAAAACAACACTACAATATTTCTATAACAAAACTTAAAGTTTAAAACACTTTATAAAAATAGAAATTTTACTTTCTAAAAACTTCATTTGAAAATTTTGTAATTTTCCCCGGCAACGACGCCAGAAACTTGCCCCCGACTTTCTATATAGATGTTTATTGTGATGTGTGCAATTATATGCTTAATTTTTTTAATAATAATTCTCACTTTGCAACTGTACCAAAAATTTGATCCCAAGCAAAAGCTAGGTAAATTCTTTTCTATGAAGCAAAAAGAATAAAGATATAATATTTAATTAAGGGATACTACGCAAGTAGACGTATCGTTATCAAGTAAATAGGACTTTTTAATTAAGCCTCGAATATCGAACAGGTAAAGCTTGACAATATGCATTCTACAAAATAGGAGAAATTAGATAACAAAACTCTACTTAGCAAAATATTCTTATTTAAACTCGAGATGTTATAATAGGAATGAAAATTCATTTTTTTTTTGTAATTTTTTTTGGATAAATGAAAATAAAATAAGCAATTAACTAACTTAACTAAATTTTTGCAAGATGAAGACATCATAAATCAAATATCTTTTTATTTATCATGAATTAGTAACAATTATAGAAAATCTGTTGTAGAAGTATTCTAATTGTGTTGTGTCAAATATGAGCAATAATATTCATTACCCTTACTAGAGATGCTATAAGGAACATTGGCTAATATATAGTTTGAATTGTTTTTAAGACCTGTTAGATAAGGAAGATACTCGCTCTCACACTAAAGTTACCTCTTCTGCCTCTACCTGGGGGCTAACATCTCGTATTAAAACTTAAAACTTTAAATCAAATTGGGGGCTTTAACCTTTCACTTTAAAGTCCTCTAATTCTACACCGTTGAAAGTTTATTTCTCTTTTTATTTGCACTTAACCCCATAAAATACACTCTCATCCATGAAATCAAATGTGATTTTTATCATTTGTTGGCTGAAATAATACTATGTCGGATCTTACATGTTCTCACAACAGATATTAACATCTTAATTGGCCAAATCAAGTAGTAAATGAAGTACAATGTTTCAAATTAACACAACTTCTTCCAATATTGAAGTCAAATACTTCACACAGCTTCCTTTCAATACGTAATCACTTATGATTTTAAGAAAAAAGATAAGGAAAACTACTCAAAATTCATCGAGAAAACATAACCATTTGAGTTTAAAAGTAGAAATCATGCACACAAATAAGAAACATGCACACAAAGTAGAAATCATGCACACAAATAAGAAATTTAAATTAAAACCAAATGTAGTCACAAAGATAAACACTTATCTCAAATCCTCTCCACAAAATATCTTGAATCTTATCTGAATTCTCTTACTTCACTCACAATACAAACTAAAACTCAAAATAAAATAAAAAGGTGGTCGTCGTCGTCGCCGCCGCCTGCGGTTACTAGGATGAATGATGGCTATTGGATGTGGGTTGGTTGGCCTCTCCCTTTGATAATACAAGTCTTATTTAATAAAAGTCCAAGAGGTGTCTTGGTGTCTCTTCAAAATATGTCACCATGCAATGAATCTTCTAAAATTTTTCTCTTTTCAAAAGCCAATTGGATGAATTTTCGTCTCCATGAACTATTTCTCATGTTTTTACCAAAGGTTGCTTCAAACACCTCTTCAAAAATTTATTTAAAGTCAATAAATCATCAAGTAGCTACTTCTGATGCTTAAGCGCGGGGTACCTGGTGCTTTTGTGCGATTCTCTCTGAATAACTGGCGTGTAAGCGCCAGAACTGGGCGCTTAGGCACTTCAGTTCATTCTTTGCACCTTCTTCTTTTTTGCTCCAAATTTGATCTTTTTTCACTCTTTTTATCATTTTTCATTCATTTGATTGTATCTGAAAAAAAAACACATAAATAAATTTCATTAAAGCGCAATGTCTCAAAAAATTGGTATAAAAATGTGTACAAAAATACTATATATTTTAGGTGTATCAATAACATGTAGGCCCTCAAACTCATTATATGGATGTTATAGTGTTACGCTGGCTTCTCATATTATCAAATCGGCTGCGCGTCACAGTTCCTTATTTAACATCCTTGCTTGTTGTATGGTCCAGACCCTCTGCTATCGTGAGAGGACTATCCAACTTTGTATTACCATCTAATTGGTGAAATGTGGTGCTCTTTTATTTTCGTTCTACTTTTGGGTCGACAATTCTTCTGGTTCTCTCTTCTGGGTACTTTCCTCCACGAGGCTGTGTTTGTTTGACCTTTCCAAAGCTCGACTAAATCTTGGAGTTCATTTAGACTGAAGTTATACAAAAACCTCTCAGAAATCAGGCCTTGCTTTAAGGCAGCTTGGGTCGCATTGACCCGAAGTTCTTTCGCCTATAGCATCTCCCCTTTGACACATGCAATAAACAAGTGTAGGCTCTTGTATTGACCTTGCTTGAGTTACCATAAGGACTACACACTCTTTGTGACTTTCCAAGCTGTAGCAAATTGTGCGAGGAACAATCTGCTGAATTCGACAAAGTTGTGGATGCACCCATGTGAAAGTTCTTGAAACCCCTTTAAGGCTGACTACCCTAAAGTAGTGAAAAGCAAATAACACTTGAGTGCATCTGAGATCTTAAGCAAGTACATGGCTTCCAATGCTGGTAGTTTGAACTTTTATGGGGTCTCGGTCCCTAAGATATGGTGATAGAATTGGTTCTTTTGGTTGTTGTGATGTTAAGTGTGTTTGAATTGTTTCTTCTTCACCTGCGCTGACCCAACACTATCCTGATACTGTGAGTCTTCAGCCATCTCCGATTCGTGGTTCACTCTCCTGTCATTCCCGGGGGGTGTTGCGTTGGTTTGCTCCTTGAGTTTGCCCTTCTGCTATGGCTGCAATAACTTTTAAGACTTCCACGATCTGGCTCGACACATGGTCCATGATCTGAGTTTGCATCTCTAGCATCTCTCGATGTATGCACTCCTCCAAGTCTTCTTGAACGTTTCTTGCATTGCTTATTCCTCTCTGGAGATCCTATGCACTTTGTGATATTTGTGCTCCTCTTATTGATGACGACATAACTTCACGCTCATTGCAGGTTTAGGATGTTGAATCCAAAATTGTTCGGAAGATACGCCAAAGGATTAGAGCACAAGAAGGTAGGGGGGAGAGAGATGGAGACAGAGAAAGCAATAACATTGCATAGAACAGTAAAATCACGTAAGCTTTATTCAAGAACTGAGCTCCCTATTTATAGGAATGGGGAGGGTGTATAATTACATTTTGTATGAGTAGAATACATATACACGAAGAGGGTATATTAAACAATAAATGAATTTAATGGTGTGACTCGTATGGATGGTGTCGGAAGCCAACGAGGGTCTGGTTGGATAGAGTCGGGAGCATTAAATGGCGTCAGCCTAGATGGGGTTGAGAGCCAAAGACTGCTCTTGGCCGGATTAGACCGTGAGCTTATGATGACTCTGACCTGGCCTTTATTTGTTGGGCATCTATACATTGAATGGCCATAGCAAACGTCGGTTGACTCTAAGAGAGTAGTTGAGTCTGGTTCATCTGACGATTATCTTCCGTTCTGTAAGTGGTGGCCGGTTAGGTATGAGATTTTGGATTATCCTAGGCAATGACCCTTGGGACCTCCACGATCTTGGTCCCGGGGCGCCAAGTCATATTTTCTGTTGGTCGTCTGATTTCTTTAAGATTATTGCTCACATATTTTTCATGCACAACATTCATATTCTGTTAATCATAAATATTTTTTGAACTAATTTTATTTAGATTAATTTAAATATTATTATATCTTGTCCAAGGAAAATATCCTAAAAATTAAAAAATCAAAATTTTTGTTATATTTATATTAATTGAAAAAGATAATCATAAATATTTGTTAGCTATTTTTCTCGAATATCCTTTCTCAAATCTTCTCTAATATCTAATGTTATCCGATGTTGGGATGCTGTGCGTTTATGCCCAAACTGCTTCTAAACAACCCCCGCTGAACAAAAAATAAAAATAATAATAATAATAATAATAAATAAAAGATAGTTGGATAGGAATCTTCTCAAAATTTTGAGATAAATAGATTTTCTTAAATAGATAACGGTAGAGTTATATTTTGATTATTATCTTATATACCATATCCAATAAAATGTAAAAGATATATTTTCTTATATATATATATA
>NW_018250271.1:288361-289321 GCF_001263595.1 Phalaenopsis equestris | reverse complement strand
GTGTGTGTGTGTGTGTGTGTGTGTGTGTGTGTGTGAAAAAGTTAATTTAAAAGGCAATATGTGTAACTTGAATCTAAAAACTCATGATAGGAAACTATACTCTCAACCGCTATATCATATGTAAGTGTAAAATATATAAATCTTACAATCATGGCTAAATTTTGAGATGAATAAACTAAAGCAAAAATTATTTCTCTTGAACTTAATGGTAGAGTTAGAAATTAACTAGAGTAAAAAATCGATTAATAAAAACTATATAAACATATTATTAAAAAAATAAGAAGATTTAAAGATACACCACTCAAATCTTATGTATCATATACCTAAACCTTCTATTTTTAACATATATCTCAACTTCTTTATGCATGCAAAGGGTTTATTTCTTTTTTTGAAGCCGAAGCAGTGATGTTATTTTGTGATATGAAATGTTTGAGTTGTTTAAATATAAAAATCAAGGTGCAATTACATACAGACCAACCGAAACATGCAATTACAAATCAACCGCCCACTATCTTTTCCAAATTCTCACTCAAATATCAATAATCATTGTAAAACACCACCCATATTTTATCATTTTTATCATATTCTCATTAGTTTGAATGTGGCATGCATAAATACATCGGTTTCGTAGTACAAAAAGATCACCTACGTGATTAATATGTAAATATCAATGTTTTGATTGGTCTGTATGTAATTATGCCAAGTACCAAGTGTAAGATATGTAAATGCATAAGAATTGGTGGTACATAAGTAAATGACCCTTAACATTTAAATTTTCTCATAATTACATTGATTATTTTAAGTGAATCCTTCAATGTCTCTCGTGAACATGCCAATCTTCTACTTGAGCACCACACGTGTGAATCCTTCACGGAATTCTAATGTGATAATGAGAGTTTTCATGGTGCTTCCATCATGCCAAACTTTATTTATTTTTTTATTTCATTATATATATATATA
>NW_018250271.1:287337-288290 GCF_001263595.1 Phalaenopsis equestris | reverse complement strand
CTTCTCGGTCATATATATATATATATATATATACATAACCCTTATTTTTAAGATATTGGTAATATCGAAAACATAGGTTTGGTAATTTAATTAAGTAGTGGATTTATTTTCTACACAAGATTGAGCTAATAGAGCGAGAATTGATTTTAATTAGTTTACCCCAATAGATTTTCCACACCTAAATAATCAGACAAAGTAACTTGTGGGTAACAGGCTATGGAAGGACAGTATAGTCTTTTACCTCTCTTGAATTATTAGTTTTGCTCATTCTAAAAATATCACTCTTCCTTTAGTTGCCCTAGCCCCTCTCACATTGGACCAAGGAAGCCTCTCTCAAAAGAGACGCTAATTCCGCCCATGACACCACCATTGTAAATTTTTGTCAGATTATCAATGTCTAGGTAGCAAGTATGACTTGTCATCGCTTGAGATTTAGAAAGGGTTCTTCTTCTAGTGAATGCATTTAGTAATCTAAAGGCATTGAAATCCAAAGATGAAGTTATGAAGTCTAAAGTATGATTGAAGCATGTTTAATATAGTTCGGCCATATTTAAATTTCTTTTCTTTCTCTTATACATAACGATTATGTTGTGAGATATGTACTTCCTGGCATAGAAATGAGACGAGAAAGAACACAAGCAAACACAGATCGTTTACGGGGTTCGATCCAACTGGATCTACGTCCACGGGAGGAAATCAATCAAACATTTCACTAAGGCAAAAGAAATGGAGAATACATAGCTTATACATAGAGATGAGTCCTCATCTTCCTTCTATGGCCTCCCTCTCAAGCGACGCCTTGATACAAGGCCTCAAGATGTTGTCCTCCACTCTAACTCTATAGCTATTCTCTCCTCCTTTGTGGTAGCTTAAGATATCTTCTCCCTTGCTCTCCTAAGCCTCACACCCTCTCTATTTATAGAAGCAAGAGAGTGGTAGGTGGGAGGTAGGTG
>NW_018250271.1:283442-287327 GCF_001263595.1 Phalaenopsis equestris | reverse complement strand
GGTAGGTGAGATGTGGTAGGTGGCGGTGCCACATTACAAAATTGCCCTTTTACCTTAGTTCATTAATTGGGGGTCAAAATAACAATTCTCCACTTTGACCCTCAATTGAGAAGCTTTGAAGTAAAGATTCCCTCAACCTGGCCCCTGAGAGGACCTCAGCCCTTACTTGAGTCTGCTAAGTCCAAACAGTACATGGACTTAGCAATCACGGTTCTTCCGATAAGATAGTTTCTTCAGTAGGTATCTTTTCCACTACTATTGAACCCTTGGCAACGACATCCCTCACAAAATGAAGCTTTATATCTATATGCTTGGATCTTTCATGAAATACCTGATTTCTGGTTAGGTGAATGGTGCTTTGGTTGTCGCAAAACACAGTTATCACCTTCTGATGTATCCCAAGCTCTTCAGTCATGCCCTTTAGCAACATAACTTCCTTGATTGCTTCAGTCACAGCGCTGTATTTGGCCTCTATTGTCGAGAGGGCCACAACGGATTGGAGGTTAGACTTCCAACTGACTGCGGTATCGAAGACAGTGAAAATGAATCCGATCAGTGATTTCCTGGTGTCAATGCTTCCTGCATAATCTGAGTCCACGTAACTAACTACCTTTTCTTCTTTGTCTTCCTACCTTTTAAAGAGTAGACCCAGGTCTGTAGTGCCTCTCAGGTACCTCAAGATCCATTTTAGTGCTTCCCAGTGAGTCTGTCCTGGGTTTGCCATGAACCTGCTTACAATGCTAACGGCGTAGGCCAAATCTGGTCTACTGCAGATCATCCCATACATGATGCTACCAACCCCGTTGGCATAAGGGACACCCTCCATGTACCATTTCTCTTCTTCAGTCTCTGGTGCTTGAGAGTTTGACAATCTGAAGTGTTGGCCAATGGGTGTTGCAACTTGCTCAGCCTCATGCATGTTTAACCTTGCTAGAACCTTCTGAATATATGACTTTTGAGATAAGAATAAGGTGTCATTTTTCCTGCTTCTAGTAATCTCCATCCCTAGGATCTTTGTAGCAGGTCCTAGGTCCTTCATGTCAAATTTAGAATTTAGCATACCTTTGATCTTCTGGATTTCCTCCTTGCTTCTGCTGGCTACTAACATATCATCCACATAAAGAAGCAAGTAGGTACTTATTTCACCGTCTTGCCACTTCATGTACACGCAACTGTCGTAGCTGCATCTGACAAATCCGATCTTTAGCATGAACTCATCAAATCGTTTGTACCATTGTCTGGGGCTTTGTTTTAGTCCATACAAAGCTTTCTTCAGCAAGCAAACTTTGTCCTTTGTCTCAGGTGTGCAGTACCCATCTGGCTGATCCATGTAGATGGTTTCTTCAAGCTCTCCATGCAGGAACGCAGTCTTAACATCTAGCTGCTCTAATTCCAAATTGAATTGAACTGTTAGTGCTAAGACTATCCTGATGGAGCAGTGCTTCACGACGGGCGAGAAGATTTCGTTGAAGTCGATTCCTTCTACCTGAGTGAATCCCTTTGCAACGAGTCTGGCTTTGTATCTGATCCTGTCAATACCTGGCGTGCCTTCTTTCTTCTTAAAGATCCACTTGCAACCAACCACTCGTTTGTTCTTTGGTCGATCTACAAGTTCCCAGGTTTTGTTCTTCATCAGAGAAGCCATTTCCTCATTCATTGCCTCTTCCCACCTGAGTCTTTCCTTGCTCTTTAGGGCTTCCTTGTAGTTGCTCGGTTCTACTTCTTCTATCTCTTCGGCAACACTTAAAGCATATGAGATTATATCTGCATGGTCGTATCTATCTTGCGGTCTGATAGTTCTTCTTTATCTGTCCCTTACCAAGCTGTAGTCATCAGATCTTCTTTCTAGCTCAATCACTTGCTGCTCCTCTGCCACTTCATCCTGATTGTTCATAACAGTCCTTTAATCTGTCAAAGTTCGTTGTTGTTGCAGCTCCACCTCAATTGAAGAATCCTCCTTAGTGATGCTGTTTTTGGCAGCATGGTTTTTGGCAGCATGGCTATACAAGGCTATACAGATTCGCCATTTTGGACTCATCGAATGTCACATCTCTACTGATGATGCATTTCTATTGATCTAGGCACCAGAGTTTGTAGCCCTTGGTTCTAGGTGGGTATCCAGTGAAAATGCACTTCAGAGCCCTTACTTCCAGCTTATCCTGTCTAACATGAGCATATGCAGTACATCCAAAAACTTTGAGATTATCATAGTTACCTGGTTTCCCGTACCACATCTCCGCAGGTGTCTTCATATCGATAGCAGTTGATGGGCATCTGTTGATAAGGTAGCAGGCGGTTGACACGGCTTCACCCCAGAAACTTTTGGGTAGACCTGCATTTAGCACCATGCATCTCACTCTCTCTAGGAGAGTCCTGTTCATCCTCTCAGCCAGGCCATTCTGTTGAGGAGTGTTCTGAACTTTCTTGTGTCTTGTGATGCCATTCCTCCTGCACAGCTCCTCGAACTGCTTTGAACAATACTCCAAACCATTGTCAGTGCTCAAGTGCTTCAACTTGGTTTCCATTTTATTTTCTGTGACAGTTAGCCAGTTCCTAAACCTCTGAAAAGCTTCATCCTTTGATTTAAGGATGAAAACCCATACCTTCCTGGTATAGTCATCTATGATGGACATGAAGTATCTCCCTCCTCCATGAGTCTGAGTTCTGGCTGGCCCCCATAGATCGCTGTGAACATAGTCAAGGGGTTTCTTTGATGAGTGAGTTCCGGTAGAGAACTTCACCCTGGTGGCCTTCCCCAAAACACATTGTTCACAGAATTCGAGTTTGCTGATTCGATCTCCACATAATAGACTCTGCTTGGACAGTTCTTGTAAGCCTCTTTCACTTACATGCCCCAGTCTCATGTGCCATAGTCTGGTCCTGTCAGGTTCTGATTGAACTGCATTTGAGAAGTTGCCGATCATGGTTCTTCCAACTAGTGAGTATAGTCCATCTTTCTGGCTCCTTTCATGATTATGAGAGAATCTTTGGATACTCTGATGCAGCCATTCTCTGCCTTGAATGAGTATCCACTTGACTCCAGCGTACCTAGAGAGATCAGATTTAGTCTTTTGAGTTCCGGGACATACCTGACGTGCTGCAGTATCCTTTCAGCTCCGTCGAACATCTTGATCGAACATCTTGATTTGCCGACTACCCTGCAAGCTTTGTTATCACCTAGTAGAACAGACCCACCATTCTCTAGCTGCAGTGACTCAAACCAGTATTTGTGATGACACATGTGGAAGGAGCACCCTGAGTCAAGGATCCACTCCCTGCTAGATTCAGATTCTGTGATCGCTAGAGCTTCAGCTGAATCATAGCCATCTGAGGCTACGCTTGCCTCTCCAGAATCTCTGGCTTCTCCTGAAAACTTTTCTTTCTATCTGGATAGTTCCTTCTAAAGCGACCTTCCTTGTGGGAGTGGTAACACTTGTTAGATCTCTTAGAAGACTGACTTCTGCCCTTCCTTCTGGACTTTGATCTGCTCTGATCACTTTTGAAGTTTTTCTTACTCGATCTTCCTCTAACTGTCAGATTATCTCCAATGGTTTCCTCTTTCATGTCGTGCTTCTTCTGGAGTTCTTTAGCTCTAATAAGAGATTGAACCTCCTCCAGAGTAATAGTCTGCGCCCTTCCATAGAGCATCACATCCCTGAAATGCTTGTATCTCTTGAGAATAGCTTTTAGCAACTGTAGTGCCTTGTCCTCATTGTCTATCTTGACATCGATGTTCTCTAGATCGTCGATGATCTTGTTGAACTCGTCAATCTGCTCTGAGACGGATTTGTCTTCATGCATTTTGAAGGAGTATAGGCGCTGCTTCAGAAAGAGTCTATTAGCCAAAGACTTTGTCAGGTAGAGTACCTCTAGTTTGGCCCAAAG
>NW_018250271.1:263454-283368 GCF_001263595.1 Phalaenopsis equestris | reverse complement strand
CATGCCGATCTTCTCCTTCTCGGTCATGTCAGCCGGCAATGCCGCCGACCCTTGCAAGGCTTCTGCAACACCTTGCTGAACCAATAGAGCTCTCATTTTTACTCTCCATAGACCGAAATCATTATTACCGTTGAATTTCTTGATGTTGAATTTGGCGGAACCCATTATTGTGGCTTGATCCCCAATAACGTGCGAATTCCGCTTTGTTGAGTGCCTACTGAATTCCGAGAGCTATCGCGGCGTGCTTCTGTCGCAGCGTGTGGCAAGACCGAACTCCTGCTCCGAAATCCTCTGCTGGCAACCTTGTCGCAAATTTTTGGCCCTCACTCACGGACTGTTCCTCCTCTGTCTCGCAGAACCGCACAACCTGCGGTGCTAATCCAGTTGATTAAAGATTCCACTGCTCACCGAATCTGTCGCGATTTGGCTGCCTGCGATGCGATCTGCTTACTCCTCTGTTCGTGAATGCTGAACTCCTTTTCTTCTCTTCGTCGTTGGCCGCGAACACCTTTACGCGGACACCTCTAGCCAAGAAGTATGGATCTTCCCACAGACGGCGCCAATTGTTGTGAGATATGTACTTCCTGGCATAGAAATGAGACGAAAAAGAACAGAAGCAAACACAGATCGTTTACGTGGTTCGATCCAACTGGATCTATGTCCACGGGAGGGAATCAATCAAATATTTCACTAAGGCAAAAAAAATAGATAATACATAGCTTATACATAGAGATGAGTCATCATCTTCCTTCTATGGCCTCCCTCTCAAGCGACACCTTGATACAAGGCCTCAAGATGCTCTCCTCCTCTCTAACTCTATAGCTATTTTCTCCTCCTTTGTGGTAGCTTAAGATATCTTCTCCCTTGCTCTCCTAAGCCTCACACCCTCTCTATTTATAGAAGCAAGAGAGTGGTAGGTGGGAGGTAGGTGGTCGGTAGGAGAGCGGTGGGTGAGATGTGGTAGGTGTCGGTGTCATATTACAAAATTGCCCTTTTACCTTAGTTCATTAATTGGGTGTCAAAATATCATATTATAAATATCATAAATTTTATATGAAATGAGTTTTAAAATGAAATAGAATTCATATAAGGAATTGCACATTCTCCTTGGGAAGGCATCGTGGTTACTTCTTTATTCCTTGATTTTGTGGTCTCAAATACCCCACCATTGTTGTGAAATTTTATTTCCTTTTGGATTTTGTTATGGTTTCTCATGGTTACCATCTGCTAAACTTTCCCTTTTATTTGATCCTCAATTGCTCTCTTAACTCCCACACTCCCATTATAGTTTATCAATGCTTCATAAAATATATCCATATAAATTTAAACCAATTTCATTCAACGTTGCGCATCAAATTGTCTTCACAACCATCACAGAAAACTTGAAACTTTTGAAGGAATGTTATTTATCATAATTTCTCTCAATTAAATATCATCTTATGCTCCACATAAATTCAACTAGTCAAATGAATCAAATCTGGGAACCTCTATTCCATTTCCTTTGCACTCTTGGAAGAAAACTTTCCTAAACTATAAAAACCTTAAAACCACTTCCAATAACCACTATTTTGTTTATTTTCCAAATCTTTTCTTTATAGCCGCACTTCCGAAGAGAAAGGTAATGAAACATTTCTCACATCATTTTCTCAATTTGTGCCCGATTGCATTTTTATCTCTCTTACTTTATAATATAGTAACATCAATTTTAGACATCATCGTAAGAAATCCTAACAAAGTTTAATAAATTTAAGAAAGAAAATAGTAGCTATCTATCGGCCGCTATTATTTTAAGGTTGTATAGATATATGTATATATGTATATATGTATATATATATATATATATATATGTATATATACATATAGATATATATGTATATATGTATAAGATGGTATGATGGTGCGAATAGTTGGCCAACCAGATCAAAGGCGTCCGATCAAGCTAAAGTGTCGTACCAACTGGCTTGGGAGAGCCTACTGCAGTGAAGTGAAATGCTCGCCGATCCGGGACGGCCGGTTGGAGCGAAGTGACATGCTCGTGCGAAGTAAAATGCAAAATTCAAAATGCAAACTATATTTCATTCAAAAAATAGGACTTTTCAAAGATCGAACAAACATAGGTGAAATGGGAAAGGCTCAAGTTTGGAACATTTTATTTTGGAATCGAAAGGAAGAAAAACTAGAGGTTGTCACGGATCCTGAGGAGAATTTTGGTGACTTTCCAAGCTATCCTAAGGTTTGACTTTAATTTCGGGGGAAAATTATGAAGTATTTCATCCTACCAATTTTATTATTTAGGGCTTATATTAGTGGGAGACGGTCGCACAAATAGTCTGAAAGATGTTAATGTTTAGGTCGTAACGAATGACAACCTCGAAATCCTAAAATGAATTAGGACTTATATTACACAACATGAATGTGAAATGGCTTAAAGATGAGTTGAAGATTTATGTCGCACTAGGCGAAAAACCTCAAAAATCCAATGGGTTATGTTGTTTAACTCTAACAGAAGAGATTGATGTTGTAGATGCTCGTGCTTTTGTAGATTGTTGTTGTAGAAGGCTGCAAAAAGAATCAGCTCTAAGCTCCTCGATGAAATAGCAGTCATAAAGTCTAAGGATTTAAAGGTTTAAATGTCAAGTTTAAGTTCAATCATGGGCGAGGCCGGGCATATTAAAGTTGATTAGAGCGACACCGGTTAGGATCCCACGGTTCTCTCGTTCTGACATCACTATTTTCTTTTGAATTTACTTAGCTTAAAAGAGTTGATAGGCTCATTTAAACTGGAGAGATCTCATTTGCAACCGTGGGTTACCTCCTCCGATGGACTCCCATAAATTCAAAAGGACGTGTTATGTTGTTGTATTTCAAGGGATTTATGGTTACCTTTAAAATAATTTAATTTAATTTTGAAAATTGTTGATTAATTTTGAAACATTTTTGTTTTCTTTTGCAGGTAAAGTAAGATTCACAACCAAGCATGCATAATAATTAAAGCAAGAGTAAGTTGTAGTGAGTAAAATGATAGAAAATAAATAACATTATAAAAGCGTACCTGTCATCTTCTCGCTGCTCCCGTTGAAAGATTAGCTATTGCAATTTTTCATAAAATTTAAACAATTTCCAAGGGCAGATGAAGGTGTAGCTATAAAACAATAAATCTTAACTTGGCGAGTCCCTAAAGGTTTTAATGGATAACTTTCTGAATAGAGTACAATAAGTTCAATTATCCTTTCAAAACATCCAAAAGGTTATAAAAGCATCTGGGGAACAATCCCTAACAACTTTTAAATCTCTTTTGAAGTATTTCGAGTTTAATTGAACCTATTATATTGTTCAATTAATCATTCCAAGCTTTAAATTTGATGAGTTAATACACCTTATGCTCAGTGAACCTGATATTTTTTATTATCCCAAGAGTGGGGTACTTAATTAATCAGCTGAAATTTTACTTAAAAGTTATGTAGGTGGATGCCCTAGGGCGAGTTTAAGTCATTAAAGATTTTGTACCCAGCACTAAAGTTGGGCCCGTTGTGTTTAGAGGTGTTAATTATTAATCATGTTATCTTTTCTTAACCTCATTAAACAAGTTTAAATTAGGCCTAGCTCACTACCAAGTCCTTAACAATTTTCATGGGTAAATTTGCAATTACCAAAAATTTAATTTAAGTGACATGTATTCTTATTAAAATATTATGTTATATTCGATTGTTGGCTTAAAATAATTGAATTATCATCTTCCTAGCCTAAGCTCATCACTTTAGAATCATCCAATTTTAATTAACTTCCAAATCCTGATAATTTAAAAATTAACAATTTTACCCTCATCATGAAAGGTCGCTAATTAGTTTCTACCTTTTAACCCATTATATTTTAAACATCCACAAGGATTCATTAAGATCAAAATTACCCATTTTTCTCTTTGGTAAATTCTAAATTTTGATTAAGGCACTAAAATCTAAAATGACCACTTTGCCCCTAAGGCTTTCCACTTCATAACTTATTAAATATAATTCAAATGACTTTCAAATTTTAGGGTACCTTCTTTATGGGTCAATTGAAATATCAAAGGAGAAAAATATGATTTTTCAAAATTTAATTTAATTTAAATAATTATTTCAACTTACAAAATAGGATTTTCAAATTTTAATTTATTTAAAAAAATAAAGTAAAAGTTTTTGTTTATGAGAAAATTATTGGAGGTTCACCAAGGTTAGAGGACCACTTGGACAAAATTTTATAATTTTTTTCATTGCATTTTAATTATTATAATTATTTTAGTGAAATATTAGAAAAATGCATTTTTTATCCTTTAAAATTTCTTTTTAACTTTGAAAAATCATGAAAAATATTATAATGAGTCCCAAGTGATCAGGAAGTTGTTAGAAACATTTTGAACCAATTTTTTTTATTTTTCAAATTTTTAATTATGTTTAATTATTTTTAATTCAAAATATAGCTAAAAAATGAATTATTTATTTAAAAATAATTTTAATTTTTCTAAGTGCTCCTAATCACAAGGAACTCAAAAAACTACTTTCATAATTTTCCTAATTATATTTAATTTATTAGAATTATTTTAATGCCAAAAATTCCACTTCACTTAAAAATCTATTTGGGTGGTAAAAATTAATTAAATATTTTTAAAATTTTTACAGTGAGTTCAAATCAGTATTATTTAAAATGTGGAATTATGTTTTTTAGTTTTTGAAATATAATAAATTTATTTTAGTTTTTATGAATTTTTAGAGTTTATTAACTATAATAATTTACATAAATATTATAATTTAATTTAAAATTTTCTAAACATCCTCTAACCATAAGGAACCTACCAAAATAAGTCCCATGATTTTTTGATTTATATTTTAATTTATAGAAGTTTTTTAAGCAAAATAATTATCTAAACTTAGAAATTAGGGTTACATGTGTAGAGATGTTTTCTGACTTTGGAAAAATCACAAAACATCCCCACTGTCTTGGGAAGAAAGTCCTAAAATCCTAAGCCATGATGATTATTATACACTTAATTAAAATTAAAACATCAAAGAGATTATTTAATTAATTAAAAATCAGAGATACACCAAAAAAATTTTATTATTAGTCCACATTATTCTCCTCTAATCACTGAGCAACAGGGTATTTTTGTTTTATTTTTGTGAATTTTCTACAACAAGTTATGCATTTTCTATAATCTAGAATTAATATAAATCAAAATTCCTTAATTTCCTACTTATCCGAGTTAGCAGCCACGCAATCCACGTACGCACTGAGCTTTCCAAGTGGCGTTCTTAATTCGGCACCGCTAACCACGTTGTCGCCTTGTGGGCCCACTATTCTCACCCCATCGTCTCATCCGATGGCATCTAGACCATCTGTCCTATACACGCGTGATCAGACGGCTATGGGTCATCGTCCCTGATTAACCTAACCCAAGAACTGTTTGACTTTTAGACCTAAGATCTCGCTCGATACTCAATCAAATTAAGTGTGGTTTGTTCATACACCTTCATCTGCTTGAGACGAATACATCCATAAAACTACAATGCTATTAAATACATGTTTCTTTCACAAATGGTGAAATCGAGCTCAAAATTAAAGTTAGTGAGCTATACCTCTGCCCAAGAGGTGAGGCCTCGATTGGGTGTTTATGGAAGCTTCAGAGGAGTCTGGCAAACCTCCTGGATTTATCACCTTGTTCTGGTATGAGGTCTGGTTAGGAGTTCAATCGAAGGGTGGTGCGGCCTTGGTCTAATACTGGGTTAGAGGGATTAACAAAAAAGGATTTTGATGGGGAACTTCCTCTTTTGGTATGAGGAAGATTTTGGAAGGATTAATTTGGAGCTTTGTGAAGTTCTGTGGAATGACAAAAAATGCCCCAGTTTTGAGCTATGAAATTGAGCTCAGGTAGCGAGGAAGAAGGATTAAAGATGGTTGGGTTGAGCATAGGGAGGCTTGAAAAGGGTATGGAATGATTTTGGCAGAGTTTCCCCAAGAAATTGGATGCTCTCCTCTCTTGTCCATGGAAAGGTGGGGTTTAAATGGAGGAGGAAGGAGAGGCCACCATGGCTAGTCAATGGGTGCAAATAGTTGCTTAGGTGGAGGGTTGAGTGGCACTAATGACCAATTGGAATGAGCCAACTCAGGGAGTTCAAATTTAGAGTTTAATCTTAGGGGTGGCTTTCATTTTTGGTGTTTTCTAGCCATTAGGCCGGTCGGCCATGCTAGGACTGGTGATCAGGTGGCCAGGTGAGCCAGTGGGAGAATTAATAATGATTAACTCTAAATAGTTAAGGCTTGATGGCAAATATCTTTGGGTTTAGCCAAATATGGGAAGAGATCCCCTAAATCAATGGAATTTTGGTCCATGGCTCATGTAGGGTGGGCTAGGTGGGTCTAGCTTGGTCGCTAGGATCCAAATGTTGGTTGGGGTGGCTATGGTTTGATCAATTTGGCTATGTTTAGTTACATGCATGGCTTGAGTTCAAAATCATGTCATGATCTTGAATTTGAGATTGGGTTTAGCTAGACTTTGAATTTGGTTTAATTGATTGATCAAATTGGCTTGGATAATTGGCATGAGGAGTTTGGAAAAGGAATTGAATGATTTTGAATTGATTTGGAAGGTTAATTTGGTGAATTTGAGCTTTTGGTCAATTTTGGGCATTTGGGTTAGACTTGGGTTTGGATTATGCTAGGTTTTGGATATGGCTCAATTGATGGTTCAATTTGATCTAAAAGATTGACATGAAGGAATTTCAACATCAATTTGGTGGAAATTTTGGAGTTATAAGGTTCAATTTGCGAGATTTGGGCTTAAGTCAAATTTGGGGATTTTAGCTCAAGTTGAATTTGGGTGAGCTGTGAGTTTAAATTTGGCTAATTGATTGTTCAAACTGTCTTGAGGAAGTGTTATGATGAAATTGGAATTCAAATTTGCAGTAATTGATTTGATCATGGGGTTCAATTTGGGGAATTTAAGGGTATGGCTAAAATTGGGGATCTTGGATTGAGCTTGAAATTGGTTTTGAAATTGGACTCAATTGAGCTAGGATTTGGTTTCAATTGGGATTAGGGATGATGAATTTGAGTTAAGAATTTAAATTGGTGGGTATTACAATCAATTTGGTTGAAATTGGGGATGAATTGGAGAATTTGGGCCATTAAGAGCAATTTGGAGATTTTGGCAATTTGCTCAAATTGGGCCAAATTGAGTGGTTCAAATTGATTTTGGGGATATTTGGAGTGATTTTGAAGATTTTAGGAATTTTTTTGAAAGTTTTGGAATTTTTTTGGCTTGAAAGGCATTTTAGTAATTTTGGGGATTTTGGGGGCATTTTGGGAATTTGTTGAAATTTGGGGCTAAGAAGTGTCAAAATTGGAATTTGATAAGGTTGGGATTATTTGAGGTTGTTAATCATGAGGTCACCCTATTTGAAACTCCCATTTGTTAATCATGAGGTCACCAAAGGAACTCCTATTTTTGATCCTCCTTGTTCTGATCTTAGTTAAACCATAGCGCAAGGCTAATGGTTTAGGGACCATCCACATGAGTTTCCAATAGATTAAGGGATCAAGCTAGGCATGCTTGGTTTATCAATGACTTTTTTAGTGCAAGTACAAGTGTGTGTGTGCAGAATTGACCAAGGCCACACCACCCAGGGTTAACCCTAAGGCCAAACAGTCTTATGGGGACTCCTCTTGAGCTCCCCCATATTTGTCTAACCTACTAAGTGCTAGAGATTATAACCAACATGTGAAACTTCAAGAATATCAAACAAGATTTTAGAGTCTTTATTGGTGAGGGTACCATCAATAGTGTTCTAGGAATAGTCAACAGAAAAGTCTTATGGCTAGATCCTAGGCTCCTAAGGAAGAAAGAATAGACGTCAAACAAAAATGAGGCCAATAAATGGACCCCCAATAAGTGTGGTGTGCTATGCAGGCACATCATACATATTGGTGTTAACCGATGAAATCAACAAACCAACACTATTGTCTAAGACGGCATACTCAGAGCAGAGAAAGGAGAAAATGTGGATAAGGTTCCTGTTGGGGAGCATGCAGGGACTCATGCTGGGATTAGCGGGTGCACCTTCAAAACATTAATTTCAAGAGTGAATTTGAAATTTACAAAGTAATTTGTGCTTACTAACCCTAGTAAACGGCTATGCAACGGATTTATGGAGATAGCCACCAGGGAAACAATCAACAACGATGAAGATTTGATTTGATTTCAAATTTTAATGTTTTAACTTCAGTTTCAATTTCATCTTTAATCCAGTGAAAATTAATTTCAGACAACAAAAATATATGAAGTGATCGGACTGAGATGGAATGCACAAGGATTCACATCCAATTCGAAAGGGAATCAGAATTTAGGTACTGATCCCGAGATCGGAATAAAAATTTAGGTATCAATCTTAGGATAAGAATCAGAATTTAGGTACCGACCTCAGAAGAGTAGTGAATAGGAAGCCCTAGATTTAATCGAAGGGCTTATTCCATCAACCTCTGGAAATTGATTTGAAAGATGGCGATAGGAGGGGCTCCTAAAGCAATGCGGTATCGGATGTCTGAATCCTTAACCTCTATAATTTGATTTGAAATATTGTGATAGGAGGAAATCCTAAAGCAATGCGGTATCAGATGCCCGAATCCTCAACCTCTAGAATTTGATTTGAAAGATTACAATAGGAGGGGCTCCTAAAGCAACGTGATATCAGATGCCTTAATCCTCAACCTCTAGAATTTAATTTGAAAGCATGTAATAGGAGAGCCTCTTAAATTAACGCGGTATCGGATGCCTGAATCCTCAACCCCAAGAATTTAATTTGAAAGCTTGTGATAGAAGGGGCTCCTAAAGCAACGCAGTATCAGATGTCTGAATCCTCAACCTCTAGAATTTGATTTATAAGATTATATGCTCCTAAAGCAATGCGTTATCAGACACATGAATCCTTAACCTCTAGAATTTAATTTGAAAGATTGTGATAGAAGGAGATCCTAAAGCAAGGCGGTATCAGATGCCATGCCTGAATCCTCAACCTCTAAAATTTAATTTGAAAGATTATGATAGGAGGGGCTCTTAAAGAAATACAGTATCGAATGCATGAATCCTCAACCTCTAGAATTTAATTTGAAAGCTTGCGATAGGAGGATATTCTAAAGCAACGCGGAATCAAATGTCTAAACCCTCAACCTCTAGAATTTGATTTGAAAGATTGCAATAGGAAGGACTCCTAAGACAACGCAGTATCGGTTGCCTAAATCCTCAACCTCTAGAATTTAATTTGAAACCTTGTGATAGGAGGGGCTCCTAAAGAAACACGATACCAGATGCCTTAATCCTCAACCTCTAGAATTTGATTTGAAATATTGTGATAGGATGGGCTCCTAAAGAAACGCGGTATCGGATGTATGAATCCTCAACCTATACAATTTGTTATGCAAGTTTACGATAAGAGGAGCTCCTAAAGCAACGCAGTATCGGATGCTTGAATCCTCAACCTCTATAATTTAATTTGAAAGATTGTGATAGGAGGGGCTACTAAAGCAACGTTGTATCAGATGTTTGAATCCTCAACCTTTAGAATATAGTGTTTCAAACTCTTGGGAAATTTATGGAAGTTTTGAAGATTTATGGAATTGAAGTTTGGGACTTCACGTTTCGCCACTACGTTTTGTTTTTTAGTTATTTTATGATTTTTTTATTTTATTGTCTTTTTTTTTTTGTTAAGATTTGGACCAAGTTTTAGATAAGTACGGAGTCTGAGCTTCTAAGAATGAGCCTTTGTCTCTAAAACATCACAAGGCAAGTAGCATCCAATGGCTAATGAAAACTGTATAAAATAGCTTTTTTCTTGAGGTACTATTGGAATTATATTCTTTCAAGTACACTTAAAGATGCGTTATTTCTATGCACATCACATCTTGAAAAGTTTTCACTTCGTAGCTTTTTGTGTAAATGTTGTTCATATTATCACTGATTTTGTGTAAATGTTGTTCATATTATCTTTGAGAAATTGCTCTGACGTTCTTCGAGTTGAAATTGGAGTTTTATTTGTTGGGCACTAAAGGATACGACTTCAGAGTTGAATTTTCATTAACTGCTAATATCATCATCATTTCCTTAGTTCTTTCTTTCTGGGCTTAACCAGATTTCAGAATTTCTGCTCATGTGATTAAAATATTTTGCATTGTCCAAAAATATTTCTAAGTCAATTAATAACCGACCAAAAGACTGGAGATTGTTAAACTTTTTCTTGAATATAATATCGAAAGAATTTTCTTAACAAAATATTTTAAGCCTCATTAACTAGGGGAAACTTGGACACCAATTTTTTATTATCCCTCCACC
Organism: Phalaenopsis equestris; assembly: GCF_001263595.1. Classification (NCBI taxonomy): domain Eukaryota; kingdom Viridiplantae; phylum Streptophyta; class Magnoliopsida; order Asparagales; family Orchidaceae; genus Phalaenopsis; species Phalaenopsis equestris. Next base: position 273,014 of record NW_018250271.1, on the reverse strand, counting down.
TCAAGCTTCTTCTCAGGGAGACTCTTCTTTTGTTTTGATTTTTTTTATCAAACTTTTCACACAATCTTTTTTTTGCTCTCATTATTTTTTTAGAATTACTGTATCTGGTGGAACATATTTCTTTTAAGGATTTTGAATGTCCAAAATCTCTTGACTAATAATCCTCAAATTTTTCTTAAGATAAATTCTAGGATATTATGACTCCTTCAAAATTCGGGACCCAGTCATGTGACAAAAAATTAAAAGACTCATTATATCACTTGTCAATTACTTGAATTTCAACCACACTATTTTATTTTGAAATTAACATAGAACCCAGAACAAATTCTTTAAAGTAGATGACTCAGTTATTAAGGCATTCCCTGAAGTAATCACGATACTAAAACTTCATCTTGTATCACACCCTGCTTAACAGATAAGTCAGTTGGTTTCTCTTTTCCCAAAAACTTTCCTTTTCATTGAACATGAAGTTATTTGTTGAACGTATGCAAAAAAAATAGAACAATGAAGAATCTTCAACAACTACATTTTTTTCCTTTTCTTTAATGTGGTGGAAGGGAGGGGACAGACTAACACTGATTTTGCTAATATCCCCTTTAAACAACAATAGTAGTGCATTTGTAGTCAAGAGGCATCCCATCCATTGTTAGTGTGTAGGGGTCAGTTGGAACAAATAGATCAACTGAAATTATATTGATAGAACCTCTTTTCCAGGTTCTTTTAAATATTCTTTCGGGATCGTTATGTCCTTATTCTTGAAACTCTCTTCAAGCAATTCTAAACTGCAACACTCCTCTATTGTGTGTCCAATGAACCGGTGGTACGAGAAATATCTCGGATGTCCTTTCTTGTTGACCTCATCTGGCTTCTTCGGCTTGGGCAACCTGAATTCGAGATTCTTGATTAGATTACAAAACATCTTTTTAGTTGTTTCATCTTTGAAAGAGTACATCCCATTTGATCGAGCGTTCATGGTTAGAACTTGTCTTCCATCTGTCTGGTAAGGTCTCTGGTTGCATGATTTCTGAATATCCTGATGAGGATGTTGGAAGGTCCATTCACGTTGTTCTGCTTGTATTTCGTAATTGTTGCTTTCCCCTGCCAACCACAACAACTGTCCTAGATTTCTTCTCAAATATTTCCATTGGTTCTAGCTCCTCAGTCCTTTTTAGAAAACCAAATTGCTTAACTTCACCTTGGAGATTCCTGGCTTTGTTAAGCAACTTCTCAAACGTTCTGATTGTAAAACCTTTAAGTAAGGAACCCACTAGACCGTGGATGCTCTTTAGAAGAATCTCAACTACTTGATGCTCTTGCAACTGTGACACACATCTCATGTTGAGATTTCCCTATCATAGGATGTACTCCACCAAGGTTTCATCCGGCTTTTGCCTCTCTACCAAGAGATCACCTACAGTGATGTGATGCTGAACTCTGGCAAATCTGCTGACAAAAAGGTTTTCCATTTTTGTTAATGTCTTCACTAAACCAATTGGTAGCTTTGCATATGAATCAAAGATGACTCCAGTTAGTCTACTTACAAACTGACGAACTAAAGTGCTTTGTAATCCCCCCCTGCATTGCAGCAGCTCACTTAGAAGTGTGCAACATGCTGACGAGGGTTTCTGGTTCCATCGAATGTTTTGAAAAAAGGTGGTACGAAACCCTTGAGGTATTGGATGGTCTAAAACTCCACTGAGTAGGTTCTAACCTTTAGAGTTGATGCCCCTTCTTTTGATTGATCTAGGGCTTCTCTTACCTATATTTCAACCATCTGTTTAATTTTACTTTTATGTACCAAACCCTGAACGAAATCCTTCTTCAGTTGTTCATCGGAGGTCAACATGTTTCTTTCATCTGCAATACGAGTGATTTTGGGATAGTTTGTTTCTAGAGGTACCACCTGCAGTGATTGTGACTGTCTTTGTATTGCAATCATGGCTGTTGTCATTTCTTCAATTTTCTTTTCGAGACGACTGAACTTTTTGTCCCTTTGTTAGATGGCCCTCTTCCTCTCATCTGTAGTGTTCTCCTCACTAGAAGATGGAGCTTCACTCGCAAATAACTCGGCCCATGTCTCAATGACATTGATTTTTTTTAATCCTTTGTCCATGTAATCTTATGCATTGTAATTTTTATCATTCATATCTTTTTTTTGTTCTTCAGAAAACCGTGCAATATTGGCTCGGAGCCTCTCTAGCTTAGCCTTGATTGACTTTCCCTTGATTACTTTTAGGTCAGTTGGAGATATCTAAAGAGTCTCATTTCTTTTGTCAAGCACCAGTGTAGTTGTGTAGAAGTTAATCAAATCAACCAAAATCATATTTACAGAACCTTCTTCAGGTTCTTTCAATTACTTTTTGAGATTGCTACATTTTCACTTTTGAAATTCCTCTCTAGTCAATCGTTGAAGTGAAAGCTATTTTCTATCGTGTGGCTAAGCAACCGGTGGTATGAGCAGTATTGGGGATGGTCCTCCTAGTTGACCTCTTTTCGCTTTTTTGGTTTTGGAAGTTTGTATCCTTGTTTCTTTAGCAAGTCATGGAATATCTCCACCACTGACTCCTTCCTGAATGAATATACCTTGCCTAATTGATGATTCATTGTTAAAGATTGCTTCTGATCTACATGATGGGGCCTCCTTTCATGTGCCTTTGTTAGTTGTACGGACTTTGAATCAGAACCCAATCTTGAATTTGAAAATTGGTGGGACATAAGCATCGACTGACTCTTTCTTATGTAGAATCTCTTTTCCTTTATTCAACAAAATAGTTACCGCGGTGACGGTGAATCTGGTATTATGAGCTAAAACAGTTCTCGAAGAAGTCGCAACGCTCCCAACGACAGACTTTATAGCACTAGTAGGGTTCTTCTAGACCAACACCTCCAAAGGGCAGAATTTTTTGGCAGATTTCAAGTTGAACTCTACAATAAGCTCCACGGACTTATCTCTTTTGAACCTCATTACTGTGACAGCCACCTTCTCGAACTTGATTCCAATATCATCAAACCCTTGTCCAAACTTAATAACAAAAAAAAACATTATGTGAAAAGTGTACCTGATCATCATAATATGGATTCTTATGCTTCTCGTATGTGATAATAAATATTATGCAGCTTATAGAATGAAACTCTATTCACTTCGATGATCTGTGGAGAAAATGATAATTTTGTAGTGGTATGAGCAATATTCATGCATGAAAACTCAAAGTGAAAAATTTTATATAAAAATGATGGTATATAATCATTAAGCTTATTTGCAGGATATTTATATGTGAGTGATAATTAACATCATGAAACATTCAAAATGAGGTTTCAAGCTCTACGATGATCTGTGGACAAAAAGATAAGTTTAATGTGTATTTTGATTTAAGTTGATTTTTAGTTCAATTTTAGAGTCTTGATAAAGTTGGTTATGCTTAGTTCTATTTTAATTTGGTTATTTCAATTTATGTTTTGGTTAGGTTTCAATTTTTAGATTAAATTAGGTTTGGCTCAAGCTTTATTTCAAGTGTAGTTCATGTTAGCTTATTTGAGTTCAATTAAGTCATTTCGTGACACTTGAGGGAGGACAACTATCCAGATAAGATTAGATATAAACTAAGGAGAATGATTAACTAAAAAGTAAGGGCAATAATTTCAATCCTAATTGTGATTAAAATTATAATCTCATTGTATTTTGTTATACTAAGTTTAAGATTTTGTAGCGGTATTATATCTCATAAAAGTTTCAAGTTCTCAGGTTGATCATCTTATAATGTCCAAAGTCCTAACCTTCTTGTCTTCCTCTAATTTTGTGTCATTAGAATATAAGTCCTAACATTCTAAGATAATGATCATTTTAAAAGAAAATAAATTTCAAATTAAAAAAAACATAAATATCAAATATAGGATAGTTAGAGTGCAAAGAATCTTTTAGTATTTGTGCACTTCTTACTTATCTTACCTCAATATTTGTAATAAAAATGCTCAAATTTGATTTATCCTAATTGAATATGTAAATAATAGTCTTGAAAACTTAAAAATTAAAATTAATATAGATATGAGCCACAACATAAATCAAAAGATTTTAAGGAGATGAACTCTATTAAGGTGTAATTAACTATTGGAGCTTGCTCTTATAAGGAACATTCTACCCATTATAATTCCTATCTAACCTATGGTTAAAAGGGAAAACAACTTCAGTTTACATAGAACCATAAATTTTGAAATGTTGTTTTGGTGAGTGAATCCATTATAGAATGATATTTTTATCTTTTAACATTGGATATTATTATTATTATTGCATTTAATCACCTAAATAAAAATCTTCAAAATTTATATGGTGCATTAAAATAACCTATAAAATCCACATACATAAAATAGTTAAATCTTCTGAGAAATTTGCTAGCTATTCCTTTTCATCAAGATAACAATATATTAAATATGATCATTGATTTTAGAATTTCATCTCTTGAATTAAAAGAAAAACCTCTTAATAGATATAAATCATTTAATTTTTAACTTTCATTAAAATTTATATTAAATTATCATAATTATATAAAATATTATATAATTCATTTTTGCTTACTTCACCTGATTAACTTAAATGTTCAGTAAAACTTAATGAATTCACACAAAATTAATTCAACACAAAATTGTTAAGTTACACAATATCTTAATTGAAATTTTTAAATTTACATACTTTGAGAATTGGTCAATTTTATTTAATCATTAAATTTCATATAAAATTTTAATATTTTGATAAAAAAAATGAAGATTTAGGGATCTACATAATAAAAAATGAATTTAAGCTAAAAATTAGAAATTTTACTTGAAACATAAGTTTAAATGTTAGAGAAATTTATCTACTAATTTTTCTAACACAGTTAAGATGTGGGTTTCAAAAATATCATAAGATTTTAAATTTAAATATGAAAAACTTAATTGATATAGTTATACATTTAAACTTCAAAAGATAAAGAAGGTTTACCCCCAACACCATGAAAAACTTGAATATAATTGTTACATTTTTTTAGCTTGGAGTAAAATTAAGGGAAAAATTGTGGCCATAGTTCTGAATGAATGAGAAATAAAGAAGATGTGATTTGGAGATCATAATTTAGTTTACCCCTTTTATTTTTAATTACTAATAGAATTTCCAGAAAAACTCTCATAAATGATGAAACTTCTAATTAAAAAACAGCAAAAATATCGAATCATTGTAATAGCAAAAAATATGATGGATTGATTGTTGATTTTTACTGGTGCTCAATTAAATTTATTTTCCATAAAAAATGTTATATCAATGATTTTACCATTATTTCAGTTTTGCCATATAATGATCATAATTCATTAGATTTAAGACCTTAAATTCAACAATTCTTGTATTATTTTGGTCATGAAAATTACTTTAAGGTTTTAAAACATTATATACCCTATAGTTATTAGGTTAAGGGATAGAGGTTCAAAGCAGAACACCATCGAATAGCTAGAGCCGATAATGATTTGGGTTTAATAACAATTTTTTCACTTACTTTAGTCCCCCTTTTAAAATTGGCTTATAATTGGCTAAAAAAGATTGAATAAGATTCAAATCAAATTACATTTCATTCCTTAGGACAAAGTTTAGCTAAATAATTTAATTTAGAGTATTTAGAATGGCACGTCTTTGGATAGACTATGTTGATTGCTAACATTTAGGTGGCTAGCTTAAGGCTAGAGAAATTTAATAAGGCTAACATGATTGGTCTATAGATCTGGTTAATTAAGTTATTTCTAACATTTTTTAGGATTTATTTAATTCTATAGTTTTGTTTATTTAAGGCTTAGTCAATTAAATTTAGTGGGGTCCTATGGTATATGGTAGCTACGTCTAGGCTTATGTAGATTCCTGGTTAACATCATTAGAATAATCTTAATTAAACCCACTATTGAGTTATATTTGACTTATTGAGGAATCAAGTGTTGACATTGATTTTCTTGTATTATTTTGGTCATGAAAATTACTTTAAGGTTTTAAAACATTATATACCCTATAGTTATTAGGTTAAGGGATAGAGGTTCAAAGCAAAACACCATCAAATATCTAGAGTCGATAATGATTTGGGTTTAATAACAATTTTTTTACTTACTTTAGTCCCCCTTTTAAAATTGGCTTATAATTGGCTAAAAAAGATTGAATAGGATTCAAACCAAATTACATTTCATTCCTTAGGACAAAGTTTAGCTAAATAATTTAATTTAGAGTATTTAGAATGGCACGTCTTTGGATAGACTATGTTGATTGCTAACATTTAGGTGGCTAGCTTAAGGCTAGAGAAATTTAATAAGGCTAACATGATTGGTCTATAGATCTGGTTAATTAAGTTATTTCTAACATTTTTTAGGATTTAACTAATTCTATAGTTTTGTTTATTTAAGGCTTAGCCAATTAAATTAAGTGGGGTCTTATGGTACATGGTAGCTACGTCTAGGCTTATGTAGATTCCTGGTTAACATCATTAGAATAATCTTAATTAAACCCACTATTGAGTTATATTTGACTTATTGAGGAATCCAGTGTTGACATTGATTTTCAATATAGAATTTAGGTGTCATTATGGTCTAGGATGGAGTCAATGAAGTCAATTGTATTATTTTTGTTTGATTTGTTTATATGAGCTAGTTTTAGTTCTTTCTACAATGAAGTATCCTAAATTTACCATGCATCATAAAGGATAGTTAGCTTCTAAGGTATGTTTATAGTATAGCTAGGGATATGTGAGTTGAGTTTTGGCCATGATCTAGGGTGACCCTAAATGATTTAGGGTTATGTTATTTATAATATAAGATCAAAGCATAGCTTCAATCACATTGATTATAGTGATATCTCAACAAATGAATCAGATACATTGATTAACTTAATGTTGGGTCTGGTTGATGGGCCAGTCTATTTCATTATATGCACAAATCTCAAAGATAATTTTAGATTATGTCAACTGATGAAGTTAGGATAACCAGGTAGTGAACTAGTGTGTCCTAGGGTATGATAAATTTTAGGAAATAAGGTGGTTACTGAATTAAATCAACTTCATTTGGGTCATGAGTTGCCTAGATCTTAAATAGACAAGCCTCCAAGTTATTGAGCATTAGCCCCTTTAAAAGGCATGTTAATAGGTTGTTTTGTTCCTTGAAATATCCTTAAGGATTGTATCAGGACAATATGAGTTAATTTTTTGTTGCCGTGAAATACAAAATGATATGGATTCTACTAGATGATTTGGGGTTGTGACAAGGTCTAAATTCATTATGTAGATAATGAGCATAAGATTATTCAAGAAGATAGGTGCGTAAACCCAAGTAGAACCTCAAAGCCAAACACAAAATAAGTGCATCAAAAGTGATGTTAATATATCGAAAACATATTTCTTTGATCCAAGCAAGCACTAATCCATTTATAAAGTACGACAACATATAGAGTCATTCAAACACTCTATAGGCCTCCTACTATCATTTTTTTTTCCTGAAGGATCATATTATAGTAAATTCCCAAGTTGCATGATGATAAAGTTTTAAATGTATTTAATTTAGAGTTTTGAGGTTGTTAGTTGAGCATTTTCTCTCTAATTTTCTTTCCCACACACAAAAACAAACACATAAATCATGCATATACAAAGCCTTAAACCCATAATTTCTTGCTTGAAGACTAAGCAATGAAATCTAAGCTTAAGTGTTTTGCATGTGGGTCTCCTCTCCACCTTAATGAACCACTTTCAAGCATCTCTAACCGCTAAAAAAAATTAATATTTGTGATTAGATCGTTCATTGCCCCAAAAAATAATTAATATTCGTGAGACTCTTTGTTCCTTTTATTATTAATTCAACTTAAAACAAACCTCACGACTCGTCTAAGGTGTGAACAAAACGATGTGAATAGCTTTGGAACATTACTACCATCATGTGCTCACAAGCAACCGTCGGCAACAAAAGGGCAACCCATGTGATAAGTCTGACCTACATATATTATTAATAGCACTACTACCATGTCAGCCAATTAATTAAAAACTGTTACACCAGAAAATTAGACAACGTAATGAGGTAGGCCGGTAGCAAATGCTCTTATTTTTTATAGTACAATTAGCAGCTTTTGCCGATTCTTTTGAAATTTGTGGAGACGTCGCTAGCCTCTTGAAGGAAATGCCCCTTGTTGTGGATGGCTTAATTTTCTACTACGGTTTTTTTATTTTTTCTAAGTTATATTTGGTGCATAAGTACATCTCATATCCTATATATTTGCTTATCTAAGTTCTAACATCTCGAGTCTAATTCTTACATATATGCCATTTTATCTATTCTTGAAAAAAGTGATTTTCACATTTTAAAATGCTAGTTTTTTTGTATGATATGAAAGATATGGGTTAAATAAATGTAAAAAATAAACTTTTGGTGATAAATTATTAAATATATAGAGATTTGGTGACATTTATGTAAATGCCCCATTGATTTATGGGATATTAAAAAATGATCGGTTCCAATAATTGATTGACTTAAAAAGTTTGAATTCTCATATCCAATTATTATTTAAATTAGGGTTGACTACATTTAAATAGATTAAAATTAGCCTGATTACTCTTTAGGTTTGGTTAAGCTAATTTAGACTGAATAATTTGAGTTAAATTGATCATATTTGATTTAATTGAGCCGTATTGATTCACACACACAAGCCATCCTCTTATATTATGGATAATCTGCACTATTTATAAGTTTGGATGTGCTTCACACAAAGAAAATTACAAAATTTGCTATATAGAAAGATGCAAAATACGCAGAGTTTAATATGTGGCAAAGCTTGTAGGCTACTAAATGAGCTAATAAAACCACTAGTCTTAATGAGTTTGTTTGGTAACTGAATTTACAAGTGAGGCTATGTGAATTACTTGAAGAATGGATCTTGCCCGGCTTTAATACTCTACTCAACTGAATCAGTTGGACTTATTTATATTATTGTGCTGAACTATACCCGTTGAGTTGTGAAACTAAATTGTTTGGATTTAACTGCTACCTTATGCTATCTAAGAATATATTTTGAATATTCTATTAGGGTCATATGATTGAATGACTCTATAATTCAAGTTTAGGATCTGTTTGGGGCAGCTGCAACCATTTGAAAAATTTGTTGCACGATATTTGTTGGATAAACACTTGGTCTGTTGGTAGAGCAACTTCTATGGAGGTCGTAAGTCCCCTCATGGATTCAAATCACCCTCTAGCCAGTTTGTCAATAGTGAGAGCGGTCCTCGAATAGTTGGGCACATGAGAGTGGCTGGGGGCTCGTATAATAGCCTCCAACCATTCTTTAAATATAAATAATATATATATATGTATGTATGTATATATATATATATATATATGTATGTATGTATAGATATATATATATATATATATGTATGTATGTATAGATATATATATATATATATATGTATGTATGTATAGATATATATATATATATATATGTATGTATGTATAGATATATATATATATATATATGTATGTATGTATAGATATATATATATATATATGTATGTATGTATCTATATATA
>NW_018250271.1:236765-263052 GCF_001263595.1 Phalaenopsis equestris | reverse complement strand
TGTGTGTGTGTGTGTGTGTGTGTGTGTGTTCATAATAATAAATGGATTCAGTTCGGGCTAGAAGGGTTCAAGTGAGTTGTTTCCCGTTGAAATCCACACGTGTAATATATAAGTCAGATATGAGCTCACTGTATTTGAGCAAACTAAACACTTGCACGAATTGGTGTTATTGAGATTGATAAGACTTTTGTATACCAACAAAAACAAAAAATTTAACTGGCACAGCGCGGCAATGATGTTGTTCTCCATCACCATGTTTATGATTTGAAAAAAATAAGTCATTTTTGCAGCATTTCCCAAAAAATGGTGCATTTTTTGTTGTTTATATATCATCCACGGTCCACATTTCTTCGAAGTGATATTACTGAAATTACCTCTCCTCTCCTCTCCTTTTCTGCCCTTGTTGCACTGTGGCCTATCAAGTGAAGCTCTCAACCCTAATTCTAGCACTTCTCTCTCATTGATCCTATTTTTCCATTTTGATACATTTGATCTTTGCTCCTCTTTTTTCTTTGCCTGTTTGATCTTGAGGTTTATTTCATCTTCGAACTTTCCTCTCTGCTCTGATTGATCTTAGGTTGGTTTCTACAATTTTAAGATATGATAATTATATGTGCCGCTGGTTAACACTTGTATTAGTTTGAAGCACTCTGTCCTAAAATTTTAATGTATGTCTTTAGTTTGGAGATCTTTTGACATCCTTGTGTATCTTTCTATGATGTCTTATATGCTTTATGTTTCTATGTATTCGTATGAATTTGTTGTTCTCTGTTGATGTTGTATGTTGATTTTGGAGAAGTTGTGCTTTTTTGTGGTTGGTGTTGTTAATATTTTGGGGTTGGTGTTATCTGTTGGGAGTGTGAAGAAGTAAAATAATGGTGGCTTATGATTTTTTTGTTCCCTTTTGGTGTCAGTTTGATTTTTTTGGGAGAAGTTATGTATCTGTTGTTGATCTAATTGAAATTAATATTTTGATAATTTTAATTACTAATTTTTAAATTTTCATTTTTTTATTTTAATTGTTGTGATACTCACTGCAAAGTAAGATGTCACTTCTAGATATAACATTGAACTAACGAGTTTTTTAGGACTCTAAATAATTTATTCTTTCATAAAAAAATTATTTCACAACAGAACTATAATAGAGACATAGAGCTTCCCTGTAATGTGTTTATCTCACAACTATTGTGCAACAGATTTTTCAAATGGTCGCAACTGCCCCAAACAGATCCTAAACTTGAAGTATAGAGTCATTCAATCATATGAACCTAATAGAATATTTAAAATATATTCTCAGATAGCATAAATCGGCAGTTAGATTTAAGCAATTCAGTTTCACAACTCGACGGATATAGTTTGGCACAACAACATAAATAAGTCTAACTGATTCTGCTGAGTAGAGCATTAAACTTCTGCAAGACCTATTCGTCAAGTAGTTCACATAGCCTCTCTTGTACATTCAGTTACCAAACACACTCATTATGACTAAGTGGTTTTATTAGCTCATTTAGTAGGCTACAAGCTTTTCCACATATTAAACTCTGTGTGTTTTGCTTCTTTCTGTATAGCAAATTATATAATTTTTTTTGGTGAAGCAAACCCAAACTTAGAAGTGGTGGAGATTATCCATAAGATAAGTGGAATGCAAAAAAATGAAAATAAAAGACTAAAATTGGACTTTCAATATATCATCTCCTTTTTTTTTTTGCTGAATTTATTGAATTGGTTAATAACCATAAATCCACAGAAGAGTATTAATCCTTCTTAAATTCATCTGGAATAAAATTTAAAGAGCAAAACTTTCATCCCATGAGAAAGTCTCTCAAGTTTTATTTGAGTATGAAATACAGTAGAACTTTATGGAGACTAATTCATTTGTTTCAAAGTCAAATTTGATTAAGGAAAAACATAATAAGTGGCAAAGAAGAGAGACGGTCGCTACCTTCAAAACACTCAATACTAATTGTGTCTCCATTGAGGGTCTCTATGGCTGAGAAAGTTGAACCTATTCAGAATAATAAGTTCTTCAAAATACTTGTACAAATAAAAACACATTGTCACCCATGTGACCCCAAAAAGTATTATGTCTATCACGGAGATCATGGCCATGATACTGAGGAATTTCATAAGCTAAATTTGAAGGTCTAATAAAGGCTATAAGCTAAAGAAGTTCAGCACATAAGAGACAAATGCAACGAGGCAATAGGAAGCGCCGTTAAAGGAAGCTACATAAAATGAACAAGTTCCAGCTTGAGTCATTCACATTATAGGGTTTGTTCCAACAATCCAATGAGAAGATGGAGTAGAGGCTTCTCACTAATCTAACTGAACTACTAAGATTTAGAGAGATAAATTTGACGAATCCACTAGTCACGAGTCAGCCTCAAATTATCTTAACGGATAATGATTTGCAGTGAGTGGGAATTCATTAAATGAACCAATCGAAATTATAAAATTGATTGCAAAAAATCATATTGGAAACATCTTGATTGACATAGAAAATTTGGTAAATATTATGTTTAAAATTTTATTTTGAAATTTTACTATAGAAAACTTGCACCTAGTTTAGACTTCGGGGCCACTCTCAAATTATTTTAGGACCAAAAAGAGAAGTGTATGATTATTTCTTTACCAATTACATGGGGAGAAGAAAAGAATCAATTCACTCTAATTCATTTGTTTCAAAGGTAAATTTGATTTTAGAAAAACATAAGGCAAAGAAGAGAGACGGTCGCTACCTTCAAAACACTCAATACTAATTGTGTCTCCATTGAGGGTCTCTATGGCTGAGAAAGTTGAAGCAATTCAGAATAATAAGTTCTTCAAAATACTTGTACAAATGAAAACAGGTTGTCACTTATGTGACCCCAAAAAGTATTATGTCTATCATGGAGATCATGGCCATGATACTGAGGAATTTCATAAGCATTGCTAAATTTGAAGGTCTAATAAAGGCTATAAGCTAAAGAAGTTCAACACATAAGAGACAAATGCAACGAGGTAATAGGAAGCGTCGTTAAAGGAAGCTACATAAAATGAACAAGTTCCAGCATGAGTCATTCACATTATAGGGTTTTTTCCAACAAAGTTATGAGGAGATGGAGTAGAGGTTTCTCGCTAATCTAGCTGAACTACTTAGATTTAGAGAGATAAATTTGACAAATCCACTAGTCACGAGTCAACCTCAAATTATCTTAACGGATAAAGATTTGCAATGAGTGGTAATCCATTAAATGAACCAATCGATATTATAAAATTGATTGCAAAAAATCATATTGGAAACATCTTGATTGACAAAGAAAATTTGGTAAATATTATGTTTAAAATTGTATTTTGAAATTTTACTATAGAAAACTTGCACCTTGTTTAGACTTCAGGGCCACTCTTCAAATTATTTTAGGACCAAAAAAAGAAGTGTAGGATTATTTCTTTACCAATTACATGGGGAGAAGAAAAGAAGCAATTCACACTGATGGGATATTTTATAATAATATATGTTTTGAACACTGACACCTATACTTTGGATTGAACTATTCTATATATCTTTGGAGTTGTTGTATCAACATATCATATGATAGTTAAATTTCTAAGAGTCAGGTGATCATATTAAAGGGAAATCTAGTACAATCAAGAGCACGTCATTTAAAAGTTGTCAGAAATATAAAAAAAGCTAATTTGTAGCTCGGCACGAAGAAAGAATTGGTTTGGAAGAAACTAAAGCTATTGAAGCATTTGCATTATCAAAGAAAAAATTTTGATAGATTCTTTGCATAAGTTCTAATTTTGATGTTGAATTAAAGGATGAATTGATTACAACTTTGAAGGATAATAAAGATGTATCATCTTGGATTGCATATGAAATGTCAGAAATTGACATTGATCTAAAATAAAACCAGGGACATATGCCAACTACACTAGCTAAATCAATTCTCCATACATAAATTGTTAGATCATGGATTCAGCAAGTAATTGTATTCTTGAGAGTAGTTGGGTATCTAGTTATGGTACTAAAATCACATAAAAAATAGAGAATGAGCATTTATTTCATCAATCTAAATTTGACAGTCCAGAATATAATTATTTTTATCACTTGAATATTTAGTTGGTTATTCAATAATGAGTTTTCTTGTTGCACTTTTATGTTATCACCAGATAAATCACACTCAAAATTACTACATTTATTTATTAAATATGGAGAATATAGATTTAATATAATGTCTCTTAGGCCCAAGAATGCCAAGACTATATATCAAATGTTAATGAATATAATTTTTACAAATTTGAAAGGAAAAAAATATTAAACTCCATACTGATGATCTCCAAATTAAAGTGAAATGTTGAAGCAACTCATTAAGGATTTAAGGAATAGTTTTAATATATTGAGAACATTCAAAAAAAAATTAAATTCAGTGAAATACTTTTTTGGTGCTAGGATAGGAAAAATTTTAGGCTTTTATTTACACCATAAAGCACTAAGATAAATTTGAAAAAAGTGAAAGCTGTCTTATAAATGTCTTCATTATGAAAATAAATTAGTTACAAATGTTAGCAATGTGTATTATTGATTTGATTAGATTCATATCCAAATCTAGAGACTTACACTCAAACTTATTCAAGGTGATGAGAAGTTCAAAACACTTCACTTATACAAATATTTTTAGTGTGTGTATTATGGTTGATACCTTCTATCAAGGAGAGAGAATGTGTAGATCATGTACAAAGTTTTAAAATAGTGAATGGATGTCTTTAGAATTGACCTTCATTAATTAAAAACCTTTTACCTAAATTTACCACAATATTTATAGTTAGAAGTATAGTCATTTAAAGTTAAATCTTAATATCCCAGACCATGTTAAATTAATTTTAAAAATATAGTTGCTTAAGGACAAATAAAATTTAGTTTACTCCTTTTCAAAATAAATTTTTCTTTCCCCCAAACTTAAGTTTTTAAGTGATTTTAAATATATTTATAATATAAATTTTAGTAGGTGAAAGAAAACAGTAAATGCATGAAAATAAAAACTAGCCTATAGAGGATTTTCAAACTACGAAACTGCGCTCTAGTATACTGCAGATACTAACTGTAAAACTACATATAGGCTTTAAAGAAATAAATAGAACATAATAAATTCTAGAGAACTTGCTAAGAATTAAAAACATAAATACAAAAAACTAAAAAACTAAACTAACATACTAAACTAAAAATACTAAATATGCAGAAAAGGTGAAAATCTACAGTTACTATTACAGATTCAGTTCACAACACAACATAAAAGTTTTTACTGCAACAGTTTTCAAATGAAAGTACATCACAATACAAATAACAATAATAATCAAACATAAAAAACAAACTAAACTAGACTCATAGAATATCAATCCTCATCTCCTTCCTCTTCATACCCTAATTCTTCTTCTTCTTCTTCTTCATCATGAATGGGAGTATAGGGAATGAAACTGGGGCAAGTAGGAAATTCCACATTAGGTTCACCCCCAAGATGTCTTACCATGGCATTATCAAACTCAATATCATGTTATACTCTCCTCCGCTAATATTCATCATTATATGCATTCCTTGCTCCCATCTCTCCCAACTGAGTTTGAATATTAACTATATCCATTTGTTGAATCATGAGTTGATCCATAATTCCTTCAAGCAATGTAGATCAAGAAGTAGATGCCCCTACAGCAGATGTAGAGGGCCTATCCCTTCTTCTACTTCTACATTCAACAAATGATTCTACTCTTTGAATCATATTTCTACCAATCAGATTCTGTGGTTGTAATCTCTCTTCATTTATATGGGATTCTAATCCTTATTGTTCACATAGAGTGAAAATCAAGGCAGGGAATCCCAAACCCTCAGTTGTAGAACTACCAGCTATACTTCGAGCATGTTGAACTATAAGTGCACCAACATCTATTGCCTTCATGTTCTGAATGCAATAGTTTAGTACAGCTTTGTCTTTAGTAACATCAGTTAAATGATTTGTTGGCAACAATCTAGCAGAAATGAAGTGGTTTCATACTTTTGACTGAATAGTCAACATGGAAGCAGGGAAGTTAACTATCTTGTTATTCTTAATCTTTCATTCCCCTCTTTCATCAGTCAAAAATGCAATTACTTCCTCCAGTGATGAATCATTACTCACAAATGCAGCATATTCATTGAAAAATATGTTTCTAAGACCATAAAAAGCATTGATCCTGTCAGCAAAAAATTTGACCCGCTTACCTCTCACCAAGATGTGATCTTCAGCAGTGAACCTCAAATTTGCATAAAACTCTCGAAACATTGGGATAATTGTTACTACAGTGAAGTAGCATAATCTTTCCCAGTTCCTGGCAAGAATCGGGCTCTCGACCTTGCGACCCGAGTTGGCAAACGCCCATTCTTGGATCATTCTTTTTGTTTCCATCTGAGTATTGAAACTATGCTGGGCTTTGAAACTAACAAATCTTTGTGCATCAAAGTCCTCGAATGGGCTTCCTCTCTTAAGTCGGGGAGCCATTTGAATTTTTTATGAAAATCCAAATATAGTTCAAATAAATACTAAATCAAAAATATAACTCCTTAAGCAAGATTATTTGGTAAGAAACTTTTCACCATGAGTTTTCTTCAACCTTTTTCATCACTTTTTCATCAAAAATCCTTCATCAAAAATCCCAAAATTTGAATCTCCCAAATCCATGGTGAAAATTAAAAAATTTCTAAGTTAAAGTGAAGCTCTTACCGAGAGAAGAAGAAATCTATGGTTTTTTAGCCCCTGAATCCTTCTCATTTGCCCACAATGTGATGCCCTAAACCAAGGTCTTCAAGTAGAGGATGACTCAAGCGGCAAAAATGGAGTTTGTCCATGCAATTTCGTGGTTTTCTTGGCAATAAGGCATGTTTGGACTTTTGGCTCATCATGTGTCAAGGCTCTGTACATTGGCGCATCATTCGCCAGAGTTTAAATTCACCAAATTCACCAGATTTTGGTTTCTAAATTCACCAGATTTTGGTTTCTATGGAAATCTGCTACGTACCGCTTTATGTCAACCTCTATTTGACTCAAAAAAACCTTTCTAAGCATTGATAAACATCACACTAACACAAAACTTTCACAAACAATACAAAACTCACATTTATATATAAAATTCACGTTATTACCAACTAACATTTTTCAAGCCAACAAACATCAAATTCAGTGTTCTAAAGCAAACCAACATCCTAACACTGAAATCTAAACATCAAAAATCAAAAAATAAACATAGATAGTGTTCATTAGAAAGGAAATGCAATCCAACTCAACAAACTAAAAATAATAATACTAAAAAAAATGATTCGTGCGTAAATTAAGATCAAACATCTTCTTCACTATCATGCTCCTATATATCTCTCATAGATTTGTAGTGCACATATAGGTTGTAGAAGGGTCGAAATGGAAATTCATCAGTTGAATTTTCCTCTTCAATCAAAAAATGTTTCTTGAACATACATACCAATCCATCTTCAATATTCCCAGTATGTTCAAAATGTTCCTTTAGTCTCCAATCCAGATGATCCAGCATTTCAGTAATATTCTCAATCACGTGCATGAGATTCTGCACATCTTTCTCTATCTTCTTGATCCTCTTTGATAGTGCACTCGAGTTGTAGTAGAGTTGAATAGGTGATGAATTCTGAGATCCTTGATCAATCAGTACATTCATATCATTTTCATCTCTCATTCTAATACAATTGCAATAGACTTCTGGATCCATCGGCTTCTAAGGAGGTAACACTTTTTCCCAACTTTCATAATGTACATGTGATTGACTGCATAGTAGGAAAATAATGGACGTCTCAATCCAGTTTCAGATCCATTCACAATCAAACCCAGAACCAATTTTTCAATTATGCTCCAACATCAATAGGTTTTTCAGTATGAATACAGTAGTTCAGAATGACACTCACCGTAGTTACCTTACTAATTTTCATGGTTAGCAATAATTTTAATGCAATAAAGAAGTCCCGGGCTTTTGAAACTGGAGTTAAAAATGATTAAGGAAAAATTACATTTTCATCATCTCTGATCTCTCAATTTGCATCTTCATCCGTAAGGTAGCGGTATAGTTCATTCATATTCTCTCTTATAGGGGTAAAGTTTGCATAATGGCAGATAGACACATTTTCAATCATAAACATCTCGTTTATTCTTGAAGGAGTGAATTGTACAAACCTGCCTTGCACGTAAATCATTCTTTGGTTGATCCCATGAGGATTTTCATAAAATTCTTTTACTACAGGAACAACAACAGCAGCAGTAGTGTAGCAAAGCGCTTCCCAACGCCTTTACGCAATAGTCTCTTCCACTTAAGTATTCAGTGTGTTGTATCCTCGATTCACAAATCCCCTTTCTTTGATATGTTTCTTCTTCACTAGAACTCGATCGTGTAATTTCTAAGCACCAAACTGACAAACTTTCTCCAGTTGAAAATTCCAAATCTAGCAAAGTTTGTAGAGTGGGAAACCATAAGATTTGAAAAGTGGTGACTCTTCCATAATTTTCCCCCTAAAATATGGTTTAGAGGCGGTTTTTAGGAGTTATATAGAGAAGAAACTACTAAAAACCGCCATTTGACACGTTTTAAAAATTTTTGGACCCACGGGCATCGTGCGCCAGCTCTCTGGAAAGTGGTGCACCATGCGCCAGTTCCAAAATTTTTTTCGTTTTGATTTCAATCGAAAAAATTCTCAATTTTTTCATAAAATTAGGCAAATAAACATGTTTCTAAATATTTTATCAAATACATAAACTACATAAAGATATAAACATAAATATACGTAAAATATTTCAAATAAAAAAAAACTCAAAAACTAACTAAACAACGATTCATATGAGTTGTCTCCCACAAAGTGCTTGGTTTAATGTTCTCAGCCAGACATTCCCAGTATTATTCTGAGTGACCCAACATTACAGTCTCTTTAAAATCTAGTCTTTGGCCATTCAAATATAATTTCAATCTGTGCCCAGTCACTTTAAATATTATTCCAATCTTGGGGTCTTCAATATTAACTGCCCCATAGGGTTAGACTTTTATAACTCTTAATGGCTCTTTCCACCTACACTTGAATTTTCCAGGAAATAATGTCAATCTTATATTGTATAATAAAACTTTTTGTCCAGGCTCATATTCTCTTTTTATTATCTTCTGATCATGTCATTCTTTCATCTTTTCCTTATAAATCCTTGCGTTATCGTAAGATTCATTCCTAATTTCCTCAAGCTCATTCAATTGTAATAATCTTTTCTCACCAGCTTCTTTCAAATTGAAATTGAATTTTTTATCGCCTAATAAGCCTTATGCTCCAATTCCACTGGCAAATGACAAGTCTTCCTATAGGTCCCTTATAAGCTGTCCTATGTGTCCATATTGCAGTATCCAATCTAGTATACCAATCCATTTTACTATGATTAACACTTTTTTTCAAAATTCTCTTAATTTCATGATTAGATACTTCTAGTAAACCACTAGTCTGGGGATAATAAGCAGTTGGCTGTTGTAATTTTATGCATTATATTAATTTTTTTCACCAATCTTGCAACTGTTGCATTTCTAAAATGAGATCCTCCATTGGTAGTGATTACTCTCGGTATTTTATATCTTGTAAAAATATTTTTAATTAAAATTTTTGAAACACTCCAAGTATCACATCAAGGTAAAGTGATTGCTTCAATTCATTTTGAAATGTAATTCACTGCAACTAATATGCATGTATTTTTGAATGAGGGTATAGATGGTCCCATAAAATCCAATCCCATAAAATCCAATCATAAATGGTCCCATAAAATCCAATCCCCATGCATTAAAAATTTTAATTTTCAAATTAAAATTTAGAGGCATTTCATTTCTTCTTAAAATATTACTTACTATCTGACGCCGATCATATGTTTTGATATATATATTAACATCTCTAAAGAGAGTAAGCCAATAAAATCCAGATTGTAGAATTTTATGAACAGTTCTAACATTCCCAAAATGTGCTCCAAATTCAGAATCATGGTATTTTTGAATAATTTCCTGAATTCCTTTATAAGGCACACAATATCTCATCATAGATCTTTACATTGCTTATATAAATAAGGATCATCCAAAAAAAAAAGATTTTGCATCATGAATAAATTTTTTTCTGTTATTTTGTTAATCCATATGGTAAAATATCACTAACAATATAATTTACAATATCAGCATTCCAAGGTATTTTCCATCCTTTTACAACATAAAGTTGTTCATCAGAAAAATTTTCATTAATCTCTTTTTCCATGCTATTATTTCTTCTTGTTTCAACCTAGACAGATGATTAGCAATTTGATTATTAATCCATTTCTTATCGATTACTACAAAATCAAACTCTTACATTAGAAGTACCCATCTAATTAATCTTGGTTTATTCTCCTTCTTTTGCATCAAATATTTAATAGTTGAATGTTCAGTATGCACAACACATTTAGCTTCAATCAGATATAATCTAAATTTATCAAAAGCATACATAATAGCTAATAATTCTATTTCAATGGTTGTGTAATTAATTTGAGCATCATTAAGAGTCCTACTAACATAGTATATAACTTTAAAAATCTTATCATATCTCTGCCCTTAAATAGCTCCAATTGCATAATCACTAGCATCACACATTAATCCAAAAGCTTTATTCATATCAAGTGAAACAATTATAGGAGCAGTGATCAATTTTTCCTTTAAAGTTTCAAAGGCTTTTAGGCAATCTTGATTAAAGTCAAATTTTGTATCTTTTTCCAGAAGTTAGCATAAAGGTTCAGTAATTTTTGAAAAATCTTTAATGTATCTCCTGTAAAATCCAGCAAGTCCTAAAATGCTCTTAACTCCTCTTACTATGGTAGGTGGATGTAGTTTCAAAATAACCTATGTTTTTGAAGAATCTACTTCAATGCCATTTTTGGAAATTTTATTCCCAAGAATAATTCCTCCTGCAACCATAAATTGACATTTTTCCCAGTTCAATACAATATTAGTTTGTTCACAACGTTCAAGAGCTTTTTCAAAATGATTTAGACATATTTCAAAAAAAGTCCCAAAAATAGAAAAATCATCCATAAAAACTTCAATCCCTTTTTCAATCAAATCATTGAAATTTGACATCATACATCTTTGAAATGTTGCAAGTGCATTACATAATCCAAAAGGCATTCGCCAAAAAGCAAAAGTTCCATAAGGACTAGTAAATGTTGTTTAATCTTGATGCTCTGAAGCAATGGGTATTTGATGATAACTCATATATCCATCTAAAAAATAAAAATATTTATGTTGAGCAAATCTATCCAACATCTGGTCCAAAAAGGTAAAGGAAAATGATCATTTCTGGTGGCAGAATTTACTTTTCTATAATCTATGCAGATTCGCCAACCAGAGACTTGTCTTGTTGATATTATTCTTTATGCTCATTTGTCACTACAATCACACCTCGTTTCTTTGGAACACATTGAATTGGACTAACCCAAATACTGTTTGAAATAGAATATATTATTCCAACATCTAACCATTTTAAAATTTCTTTTTCTACAACTTCTTTCATCATAGGATTTAATCTCCTTTGAGGATCAGCTTTAGGTTTATGTTGATCTTCTAATAAAATTCTATGAAGGGCATACAAATTGAAGGATTGATTCCTTTAATATCAGCTAATGTCCATTCAAAGGCTTTCTTATAT
The DNA here is from genome assembly GCF_001263595.1 of Phalaenopsis equestris. NCBI lineage: Eukaryota > Viridiplantae > Streptophyta > Magnoliopsida > Asparagales > Orchidaceae > Phalaenopsis > Phalaenopsis equestris. The sequence goes on along the minus strand of NW_018250271.1, from coordinate 251,342 downwards.
CTTTTCAAAGTTTTCCACAACTGTTGTTCTTGTGTATCGATTAATTCTAAGGATACTTTAACTGGTAATGTAGATAAATCTCCTTAAAATGCATACTTCAAATGTGTAGGACGTGTTTTTAATTCTAGTTCAAAAGGTTTCTCAATAGTTAGAATCAAATTCATGTTACCTTCTGTAGGATCTATCATTTTAAATCTTTCCTGAACATAATTCATATCCTCTTTACTCACTTCCACATATTCATCTTGAATTTTATCCTCATCTAGATATTCCATATATTCTTTTTAAAATTCTCTTTCAAAAGTCTTCTTGAAATATTCATTTAGTAAATATTAATTAATATCTATTTTGAAGCATTCAATCTCTTTCTCTTTTTCCAATATTAAATTTAACCTCTTGATCACTAACTCTCATAGTTAGTTTTCATTTCTGCACATCTATCAAAGCTCTTCCAGTGTCAAAGAATGGTCTTCCTAAAATGATAGAAATTTATTTATCTTCCTCTATATCTAATAGAATAAAGTCCACAGGAAAAATAGATTTATCGACTTTTACCAAAACATCTTCTATGACTCATTTAGGATAGGTAATCGAACGATCAGCTAACTGAAGAGTTACAGTTGTAGGTGAAATATCTCCTAAGCCAAAACTTCTTAAAATTGATAATGGCATAAGATTAATAATGGCTCCAAATTTGATAAAGCTTTTTTATAAAATCATCGACCAATAACACAAAGAATTGTAAAACTTCCAACATCTTTAAGTTTTTCAGGAAGCTTTTTTTGAATTATAGCGCTTCACTCTTCGCTGAGTGCAACAGTTTCATTATCTACAAACTTCCTTTTCTCATTAAGTATATCCTTCATGAACTTCACATAGCTTGGCATTTGTCCCAAAGCCTCAACAAATGGAATGTTTATCGTTAATTTCCTCAAAATTTACAAAAATTTCAAAAATTGATTATCTTTATGTTTCTGCTTCAATCTTTGAGGAAATGGAGGTGGTGGTCTTACTACAGTGATTTTCATTGGTTTAATAGGATTTTTGCATCAAAATCAAAATATTCACCATATTTTTCATTTTTCACCTCATCTTTTCAACTTCAACTCCTTGTTGAACTCTATTTTCTAGTTCTTTTCCACTTCTCACTTGAAAAGCTTTAATTTTTTATTTGTTCTGATCTTTAAGATTTACTTCAACATTACTGGGCAATGTTCCTAGAGGTTTATTGCTAAGTGCAGTAGCAATACATCCCAATTAAATTTTCATGTTTCTGATAGCAGCTCCTTGACTTTGTAATTGACTACCCATTTGCAATAACAATTCTTCCATTGACAACTTTTCTCCTTACTCTGCAAATTATTGCGGGCATACTAAGGTTTATAAGCTTGATTCCCTTAATTGTTGGAGTATCACAATGGGTTCACAGTAGTGTTTCCCTATTGTGGATTTGCAGCATTAGAATTATTTTACTTGATCCCGTTGTTGTTCATATGCAATAGTATAACAATATCTTTGATGATATTTTTCACTTATGTTTCCTTACTTTTCCTAAAAAACTTGATCCTGAAGAAAAATAAGTTAACTTTTTAATTTATATATATATTGGGATACTGTGCAAGTATACGTATCATTATCAGGTAATATAGGACTTTTCGATTAAGACATGGATATCAAACCCACAAGGAAAATTAGCAATATGCACTATTAATCAACAAACCTTCTATTTTAAAAAGACAATTACTTAAACTATAAATATTTTAACATTAGGTAAAATCCAATTATTTTTTGGTATTTTTGATATTTTTGACAAAACAATAAAACTTCTAAAGCTAACTTGAGTTTATGTAAAACAAAAGTACTTGATATGAAAATATATTTCTCCTTATCATTAATAATCAATAAGTATTGGAATTCTGTTGTGGAAGTATGCAAATTGTGTTGTGCCAAATATGAACAGTAATATTCTTTACCCTTATTAGAGATGCTATAAAGAGCATCGAAAAATTTAAAGTTTGAATAGTTCTGAAGACCGGCTATGCAGGGAAGATACTAGCTCTCACTCTAGAGTTCCCTCGATTCCCTCCACCTGGGAGCTAACATCTCATATCAGAACCTAAAACAATAAACAAAGTTGGGGGCTTTAACCTATCACTTTAAACTCCTCTAACTCTACACCCTTTAAAGATTATTTCCTTATTTATTTGCACTAAATCATATGAATTATATTCTCATTCATACAACCTCATGTGATTCTTTCCAATTATTGACTGAGACAATATCATCCTGGTTCTTACATGCTCTCACAACAAGTTTTAACATCAAGATGGGTTAGATCAAGAAGTAAATTAAGTACATGGATTTAAATCATCACAACTTCTTCCAACATTAAAGATCAATACTCTCGATCCTTCCAACATTAAAGATCAATACTCTCCACAACTTCTATCCAACACTTTAATTACTTATCATTTTAAGGAGAAAGATAAAGGAAACTACTTAGAATCCATGGAGAAAACAAATCACATTTTAGTTTAAAAGTAGAAATCATTGTTAAACCAACAAGAAGTCTCAATTAAAATCAAAAGTAGTTTAAAAATAAATAATAAAAACTTATTTTAAATCCTCCACCAAACTTTTGAAGTTCCTTTGAATCTCTTTTCTTTTACAACACTCTTAACTCTCACAATAAAACTAAAAACAAAAAGGATAAATTAAATTTGTGGTGCCTGAAAATCTCTCAAAAATTACCTCTCAAAACTCCCCCTTTCCAACACTTTTCAGAACTTTCAAGCACAATTCAAAAAGTCTCAACTTCCTTCTTTACAAATCTCTAAGTGGTGCCTTGATAACTCTTCAAAATGTGTCCCAATTTGATTTATTCTCCAAAGGATGCCTCCTTTCACAAGTCTTCTAACCATATTTTCATTTCTAGTGGACATAACCACCCTTTTTAGCCAATAGGTGTCTCAAATGTCCCTTCAAATTTTGGAAAAATGAAGTAAACCGTCACATAACTGCCTTTGGTGCTTAAGCGCCAGTCCTCTGGAGCTTAGGCGCGGTCTTCTCTATTTCACCAGCGCTTAAGCCCCGGATCTGACGCTTAGACGTCAAAACTCTTTTGCACCATTTTCACATTTTTGCTCCAAATTTGATTCTTTTTCACTCCTTTTAGCATTTTTCACCTTTTTACTTATACCTGAAAGAAAAACACACAAATATCTTCCATTAAAGTGCAATATCTCAAAAAAATAGTTATAAAAATGTGTCTAAAAATACTATATATTTTAGGTGTATCATTACTCCAACTAAAGTTTAGATGATTTTTCCAACCAGAATTATAATAATTAACATAAGGGTTATTGGAATGATTTTTTATTGATATTAAAGTCTCATAAGAAGATTGAGATTCTATCATTTGAGATGCTATCATTTATCTCAATGAGTTTTCCTCAAGCATAGGTGTTGTCTGAGAATATGGCATTCTATATTGATCTATCTTCTTTGATATAGCAGCTATTTGGGCAGCTAAAATAGATATAACATCGAAATCATGAATACTAGCTATTCTTTTTAGATTTACCCTTTCAGAGGGTCGTTGAAAATTATTTGTAATCATCTCTTCAATTAATGAATATGCTTCATCGAATGGTCTTGGCATTAATGATCCACTAGCAGCAGTGTCAATTATTGATCTAAGAGATCCACCAACCCATTATAAAAAGTTTGAATTATTAACTAATTTGGCAACATATGGTGTGAACACTTTCTAAGGAGATCATTAAAACTTTCACAGGCTTCATAAATTGATTCCCCTTCAAACCAACAAAAAAAATGTGATATCATGTCTAAGTTTAGCAGTTTTTGAAGGTGGGAAATATTTAGATAAGAATTTTTGTTATAAATCTCCCCATGTTCTGATAGATCCAGGTGTTAATGAGTTTAACCACATCTTTGCTTTATCCCTTACTAAAAAAAAAGTCTAAGTCTGACGGCATCATTTGATACTCCATCATATTTAAATGTAGCACACAATTTTAGAAAATTAGTAAGATGTAAATTAGGATCTGTTGAACTCACTTTTTTTTTGGTTGAGGTTTAGTTTTCCCTCTTTATCAGCCTAAGGTCTAGCCATAGGAATTTCTTGTTGAGTATTCCTAGAAAACTAGAAAAGGAACCCTCGCCTTTAAAAACTCTAAACTCGTATGTGCTAAACTTGAAGTTTCATATGCTGGTCCTAACCTCTAGCACCAAGTAGGTGAGGTCACTATAGAGGAAGCTCAAGGGGAGTTGCCATAGGACTGCTTGGTCTTAAGGTTGACTTTGGGTGTTGTTCTGGATTTAGTTCACTCACTTGCACTCACTTGCACCGACTTTCACTCACAACCCTGAAACCCAAATTTGTTGACTTTGATCCCTTGATCTTTTGGGAAACTTATGTAGATAGTCCACTAGACCCACTAACTCTAGGCTAGGGTTTAGCTAAGACCAGAGTACATAGTAGACCTAAATGGGGATTTCGTTGGTCCATAGCTCATATAAAGTGGTGATACCCCAATTCTACCAAAATATCCAACTTTGTCTTTTACCCCCAAATCCACCCAAATTACCTAAATGCCCTTGAAATCATAAATTTAACCAAAATTCTAAAATTAATCCAAAATACCCAAAATTATTCAAAAATCAACTCAAACCATTTGAAACTACCCAAATTACTCTAAACATCCCAAAAATTACAAAATTACCAAAATACCCTCAAATTTGCCAAAATTACAAAAATACCCTTGATATCCCAAACTTTCCCAAAACCCTAAAAAATCATTTAAAATGTCCCCAAAACCAATTTTGACCCTTTAATTAAGCCAATTTGGACTATTTGACCACTTGGACCAAAGAGCCCTAAATTGCCTTTAACGGACCAATTTCTCCAAATTCACCTCACAAACCCATCAATTTGGCTCCAATCCTCCACAATTTCAATTCTAAACTCAAATTAATCTTTCATATAATCAATTCAAACCAAATTAAATCCTAATTGACCCATTCTTTCAGCTCAATTTTGGTCCAAACTAAACCCCCAATTTTGACCCTTTGACTTAATCTCACCTAATTGAACATATGATCCACTCAATTTCCCCAATTTGAACACTCACATATGATCCACTCAATTTCCCCAATTTGAATCCTAAATTCTTCTTAACAATCCTACACATCAAATTGAACCTTCAAATGTCCTTTATCAAGCCTCAATTTCACACAATTAAAACCCACATTCAAAATCCCCAAATTTGCCCCAGGTTGACTATGTCTCCAAATTCCACCAAATTGTTTGCCCTAACCCCAAAATTGACACCCAATTTATGTTGATAATTCTTTATTACATTCGTAAAACTCTTTATGACATTACTATAGACTATTTTGAACCATCAATTTGAACCTAACCCAATCTCAGCCTAACCTAAACTCAAGTCTAACCCAACAACCCCAATTAGACCAAATTCCCAAAATCCTCCAAATTGAACCTCCAAACCAATTCAAAATCACTCCAAATCTTTTCTAAACTCCTCATAAAAACTATCTAAACAATATTTATCAATCAATTGAGCTAAATTTTATGGCTAGCCTAACCCAAACCCAACTTTTAGCAATTTTGACCCAAATTGAACCCCTTCATCAAAATTGACTTAGCCATGCCAAAGTCATCAAATTAATGTCACCACAGCCACTAAGCACACTCTATTGACTAGGCCAAACCACCTTAAACCCACCCAAATGAGCTATGGACCAATGGGTCCCCAAAAAAAGGGATTTCATCCCATTTTTGGGCCTTAACCAAGAAATCTCCTCCATCATCACTAATCATTATGAGTAAATCACAATTAAACCTCTCCCTAGCTCACCTGACCACCTCCCCTGGACCACCGCCCCTGCTCTGGCCAGCCACCATACTCGCCAAAAAATGCCAAAACCGTGAGCCACCACCCCTACCCAATTTCAACCCTAGAGTCTAGTTCATCCTAATTGCTCTTCAGAGATCTTTAGCCCTCCACTTAAGCAACTCTTTGCACCCATCAATTGGCCTTGGTGGCCAACCCAAGCCCTTCTATTTAATTAGCCCCCTCCATGGAAAAAAGATAACTGTTCAAAATCCTTGTAAAAACTCTGTCAAAATCTCTCCAGAGAATCTCCAAGCATCCCTAAGCTCAATCCAACCATCTTCCCCTTCTGATTCCCACTATGAAAGCCCAATTTTGAGCTCAAACTTTCAGCTCATATCAGGACTTCACTCCACAGGCCACCAATCTCAAATTAATTATGCACACACCATCCCTAGAGCAAGATGAGTTGATTCTCCATCAAAGCCCCCTCTGAAACAGCCTCGAAGATAGATCTATACCAACACCTGAAATCCACCTTCGTCGAAATAATACTTAGAAAATTCACTAAGGCTTGGGACTTCATCTGGAGGTTTGTTGGATTCAATCAAAGCTACCACAGCCATCTGATTGAGGCCTCCCCTCTCAGACAAAGGTATTAAGCTCTAACCCTTACCCGAGCTTATTTTAACTCTCTATGTGTAATGACTTGATTTCGTAGTTAATTAACCGTATAGATGTGTTCGTCTTGAGTAGATGGAGGTCTAGAAACAAACCTCATGTTATTTGGTTGAGTCTAGGCAAAGATCTTAAGGTTTTAGTGTGAACGAGTTATGAGTTAAGTCAATTGGGGATGATGAACGGATGTTGTACGATCGCGTGTGTATCCAATGAATGAAGGAGATCGAGCTAGACAGACTCTTGGTGCGTGAACCGTGGGCCATGTGGCATGCCTAGTTGGAATGCGTAACAAATGGGAGTGTGTCGGGTGTGATTTTGGAGCCGTTGTTGGATGAGTTGGCGCCGCATGGAAAAGTAGAAAAATATGGATTTTCTTGAATTATTTTAATTTTCTGAACTTCAAAAATCCATATCTTTCTCTAAAAAATCATAAAAATAAAAGAAAACACCCTCTTACTCAGTGAACAGAGGAAAATAATATGGACTAAAAATAAAAATTATTTGCCAAGTATATGGTTTTTAATTAATTAAATACCCTCTGTAGTATTTCAATTTTTCATGACTGAAAATGGTTCACCATGCCTTGAAATTTCTAAGAATTGTTCCTCATCACAGAGGGGATGTTCTCTGATTTTTCCAAGTTCAGAAGACATCTTCATTCTTCTAACCCTATTTTTCAAGCTATGGTGGCCATTTTGGCTTATTTTAATTATATTAATCAAAATATCATTTGAAAAATTATGAGGATACTTTTAACAGGTTTCTAGTGGTCATAAATGTCTAGAAAAAATATTAAGATGATTTGAATTATTTTATACATTTCTATACTTAATCAATAGTATACACCTTGTGTTAATTTTTGTAAATTATATAATTTTCAAAAATTGACAAAATTAATTCCACACTGTGCATAAAAATTATATTTACTTACTATAAAAATTTGAAAATTATTTGGCTCGGTTTAAGCACTAAAATTGATTTTTAAAAAACTTTGTATTTTTGTACAAAAATAATTATAATAAATTAAATAAGCTTTGAAAAATCATGAAAAATAGTTTTTTGAGTTCCTTGTGATCAAAGTCATTTAATAAAAACAAAATCTATTTTAGTGAAAATATGTCATTTTTAAAGTGTATTTTGAATTAAAAATAATTAAAATAATAAAAATTTTCAAAAATACAAAATGGTTTAAAATGTATACAAGCTTTTCCTGATCACTTAGAATTTATTAGGATATTTTTCCTAATTTTTATAAGTTAAAAATAAATTTTAAAAGCTTAAAAGTGAATTTTCCTTATTTTCTCATTAAAAATAATTATAATAAATAAATTAAAAATTAGAAAAGTACAAAATTTGATTTTCTGAGTTTTCTGAACTCATAGAGGTTTAATAAATATATAAAAATAATTTTGTTATTTAAAACATTATTTTCTTATTAATTTAAATCATTGACATTGATTCAAAATTAAATAATAATAAAAATAATAATAATTTAATTCAAAAAAATAATGAAATTTTGCCTATGTGTTTATCTGACTCAAGAAAACCTCTAATAACTTTCTCATAAATAAATACTTTATTTTGGATAATTAAATAAATCAATTTTGAAAACCCTATTTCCTAAATCTAAAAAAACAAAAAATACTACTTATTCTCCTCTGATGTTCCAATTAACCCATGGATATGCCACTCTGAATACTCAAGTCATTTGAGTTGTGTTTAATGAGTTATTAGGTAAAGTACCCCAAGGGAAAAATAGTCATTTTAGATTTTGGTTCTTAATCAAAATTTAGGATTAACCAAGGGAAAATGGGAAATTTTTATCTTAATGAACATGTTTGGATGATTGAAATATAATGGGACTGAAAGGAAGAAACTCACTCAACACCTTAGTAGAACATCAATAAAATCATAATTCTCCTAATCTCCATGACTTGGAAGTCAATTAAGATCAAATGTTTTTTATTTTTAAGCGATGGGCTTAAGCTAGAAAGATGATAGTTTACTTTTCTTAAGCCCAAAGTTGGGGATGATGGGATCATTTAATAAAGATACCTATCACTTAAATCAAAATTTTGATAATTACCATTCCACCAATCATGATTGTTAAGGGCTTAGTGGTGACATAGGCTCGATATATACACTCAATTGATCGGATTTAGAAGATAACATGATTGGAAATTAACATCTTTAAACACTACAGGCCTGACTTTAATTGCGGGCACCACAATCTTAAATGACTTAAACTTTCCTTACGGGCACCCACTCACATAACTTTCAAATGAAACATTAATTGAATAATTGGGTATCATATCTTCTGGATAACTAAATTGTCAAGTTTCACTAAGCAATGGGGTACTCACACTTCGACCTCAGATTATTAATGGAACAATATGATAAGTTCAAAATGAACTCAGAATATTTCAAGAAAACTTCAAAGTGGTTCAGGGTCATGCCTCGAGCATTTTGAAATCTATTAGACATTCTGAAGGGAAAATCAGACTTGCAATTTTTTGTTCTAAAACCATCCACTAGGATCTTTTGAGATTCAATAAAGTCATAACTTGGGGTTGTGTAGCTAAAACACCTCTAATACTACAATTTAAATTCCCTGCAAAATTATATACATGTTTTGCAAGTACTAACCTTTCAGGTGGAGGAACAAGAAGAATCGATAGATACTCTTTTAAATTATTGCATTTACCTTTTTGTACTTCTTGCCTCGAGCTTGCATGTTAAACAACGATATCACCCTGCATGAAAATCAAAATTTCTAAGATTGTCTCAAAACCAGAACCAAAACTAAAATCAACCAAGATAAAATTCACCACCACAACATTCCATCAAGATAAAATTTACCACCACAACATTCAAAATATAAGACAATTCAAAATTTAATCACAAACATCACAAAACAAAAATTGCAACTAAATTAAAATGAATTTATCGGCTGATCCGGAATCCCTCGGAGGAGGTAACCTATGATTGCTAATGAGGTTTCCCACAATCTAAATGAAAGTATGGAACTCATTAAGTTGAGTTTAGTAAATTCATTTGGACTGTGTGAATCTGAAATAAAATAGTGGTACTGGAATGAGGGAACCGTAGGATCCTAATCGGTATAGCTCTAATCAACTTTATTATGCCACATAACATTTAAATAACCATGACCTTTAAGGATATCTGATTTGACATTATAACTTGACAGATTAAAAAACCTAAACGTTCCATGATGAGGAGCTTGGAGCTAGCATTGTGGGCAGCATGACCATCTTCAACAGTAGATCATGTCCCTTTAAGGATATCTGATTTGACATTATAACTTGACAGATTAAAAAACCTAAACGTTCCATGATGAGGAGCTTGGAGCTAGCATTGTGGGCAGCATGACCATCTTCAACAGTAGATCATGTCCACATCAGCTAAACCACTCTTTCTTTAGAATTAAATAACCAAGCCATAAGACTTCGAGGTGGTTTACTTATACAACATAAATCCTCAACCCTTTTTTTAGGCTTTTGTATAGCTATGCTGTACAATTTAAGCCCTAACTCGTCTTAGGATTTTGAGGTTTTTGTTCTTCTCGACCTAAGTCTTCACATCTTCTAGGTTATTTGCGTGATCGTTTCACACAAATGTAAGCCCTAACTAATAAAATTGGTAGGATGAAACATTAAAATATTTCTCTCCAAAACTGAAGCCAAACCATAGGATAGTTTGAGAAGTCACTGAGGTTCTCCTCTGGGTCTGTAACATCCCCTAGTTCTTCCTACTAAGGATTCTACAATAAATGTTTCAAATTTGAGTCATTCCCCTTTTACACCTCTTTGTCTGAACTAATTGAACAATCCTATTCTTTTGACCTATTTGAAGATAATATTCCTTTATTTTTATTGAGAGTTTTCTTAGGTGACTTCGGTTATCTAAGATGTAATTAATTCTAGGGGCTTGCCCTTATAGGAAGTTTTTTTGAACTCAGCTTAATATAAACCCTATTTAATTTTTTGTATAAAATAATGGAACTTGTCGTCTTATAAATAAAATGATTTTTGCAGACCAAACAGATGTCATAAATTTTTTAATTTATTTGATCGAGTCTCACCTTCAAGTATTATTTTTATCTTTCGGAATAAATAGATGGCTTGAGGTGTAGTGCTCTTTCATTTAAACTATAAAAGATATGGGATCAGTTTGATTTTATATTTTTCTAAACTTATACATAAATGTAAATTAAATGCCTTTTCAAAGCGGGCGACGGAATTCTGATTCTAGTGGCCGACAGCTTACAACAGGCAACTCCACAAATAAAATAGTGTCGACTAGAATCTTCAGTAGGTGTTCCCCTAAACTGATTTTTTTTAAACCTGTCGGCATTATTTCGGGTTGGTTTGTGGGGAGTTGCCCATAAGAAGTCGTCGGTCGCCGGAATCATAATCCCATCGCCCGCTTCGGAAGGACGTTGAAGTATGAAATCAAACTGACCCCATATTTTTCATATTTTAAAAATTAAAGAGCACTGTACCTCAAGTCCTGTATCTATCCTAAAGGATAAACACAAGACTTGAGGATGAAGCTCGATCAAAAAAACTAAGGAAAGTATGACGACCATTTGGTCTGTAAAACCTTTGTATTTGCCGACAAGTTCCCCTATTTAATATAAATAATTAAATAGGGTTTATATTAAGTTGGGTTCGGACATGCTTCCTATAAGGGCAAGCCCCTATAGTGAATTACATCTTAAATGACCAAAGCCACCTAAGAACACTCTCGATAAAAATCAAGAAAAATTATCTTCAAGGAATTTCAAAGGGTAGGACTCTTCAACGAAATTGGACACAGAGGTGTGAAAGGGGATTGGTTCAAATTTGGAACATTTTATTGTAGAATCTAAAGGAAGAATAACTAGGGGATGTCATGGATACATAGGAGAACCTCGGTGACTTCCCAAGCTATCCTAATGTTTGGCTCCAGTTTTGAGAAGAAATATTTAGGTATTTTATCCTGCCAATTTTCTTAGTTATTTTATTAGTTAGGGCTTACATTAGTGTGAAATGACCAGGTCCAAATAAACTTACTAAACTCAACTTAATGAGTTCCATAATTTCATTTAAAACATGGGAAACCTCGTTAGCAACCGTAGGTTACCTCCTCCGAGGGATTCCCGATCATCCAATAGAGACATCTTATTTTAGTTAAAGTTGTGATTTTGTGTGGTGTTTGTGATTAAATTTTGAGTTGTTTTATATTTTGAATGTTGTGGCGGTGAATTTTATCTTTGTTGATTTTAATTTTTGTTTTGGTTATGGTTGTGGTTATGGTTATGTGGCTATCCTGATAGTTTCAGTTTTCATGCAGGGTGGCGTCGTTGTTTAGCATGCAAATTTGCAAGTATAAAAATATAGTATGAAAGTACAAAAAAGACAACGCTGAAAACTGTAAAAGTGTACCTGTTGAGTCTTCTCGTTCCACCACCTGAAACTTAAAATGCATGTTAAGGCAGTTTATGAAGAGCACAAAAGGTAAAATTTTGGTAATTTTCCTAACCCTATGTCATATTTTGGTGAGTCCTTAAAAGTTTAATTAAGGATGATTTCATTGTGCGAAGAATATTAAGTTTAATAGGCCTCTGAGGTATCCAACAAGTTAGGAGGGGGAAGCAGGTCCATGCCTCCCTCTCACCAACTGGTGAAAAGCCTCGAGTCCATTTAAACTTATTATGTTGCTTAATGGTTCATCCTGTAAATACCCTTATTACTCAATGAACATTGATGTCTCAATTATCCCTAAGAATAGGGTAATTATAATTTATCATTTAATTTGAGAATTATGTGGGTGAAGACCCTTGAAGGGGAGTTAGTGTAATTTGAACACTTAGCCAAATTTTAATCCTAATTGGGCTTAGCGGTGTTTCAAATGTGTTTGATTTAATCATGTTTATTTTTCTAATCTTTGTTTAACCAATTTTTTTATTTAGCCTAAGTCATCACTAAGCCCTTAAGGCCTAGGTGGGTGTCTTAATTAATTTTGAAAAGGGTTAAGCTTTAAGTGGTCATGATTCATGAATTGGATTTCATTTGAAAATCAAGATAGAGGTATTAGATTGATTAATTATTGACTTCGAAATTTATACCCCTAAGTCCAGGATCATTTAATTTTAATAAACTTCTGAATCTTAATAATTTAGAAATTTATTAACTTATCTTTTTAATGAGGAAAATGAAATTGGTTTCTACCAATTAACCCCTTGGGTTTCAAGCATCAAATAAATTGATTAAGATCAGAGGTTATCAATTTTCCCTCCTTAAATTAAGCCTAAATGTTAATTAAGGTAAAATTTCTAAAATTACACAATTGCCCCTAAGGCTCTAATACCTCATAATTTGTCAAATTCAATTCAAATGACTGAAATTTTTATCCTACCTTATTTATGAGTCAATTGAGACATCAGAGGAGAAAATGTGATTTTTTCAAAATTTGATTTAATTTATGTAATTATTTTCATGTAAAGATAGGATTTTTCAAAGAAAATTCCTAACTTGACTAAGGTAAATTATAATCCCTTCAAATTTTTATTAGAGGTAGACCTAGACCAGAGAAGCCTCTAGATCAAATTTCATGATTTTTTGAATTTTTTGTGATTTATTAGAATTATTTTAAATTATGGGTTATTTTATAAAAATAAAATATTTTAAGTGGTGAAAATTAAGTTTTATATTTTTGAAAAATCTTCGTAAGGTCAAAGAACTCAAAGGAGCAAATTTTATGTTTTTTGGATTTTTCTTATATTTATTGGAATTATTTTAGTGTAAACTCATTTTTTAGTCTTTAAAAATTATTTTTAAGCTTTAAAATTCAATATCTTTATTTAGAAAATCATGAGAAATATTTTAATTGTTCCTAAGTGATTAGGAAACAATTTAGAGCATTTTCATGAGTTTTATTAATTTTGTGATTTTTATGGATTTTTAATTATTTAAATATTTAGAATAGGCTAAAAATCAAATTTTTATTTTAAATATCATTTTATTTTTAGAAAATACTCCTAATCACAGAGAACTCAAAAAACTAAGTTTCATAATTTTTTGAGTTATATTTTGATTTTTAAAAATCATATAAGTGTTAAAAGTGGTATTTATTTAAAAATCAACTTAAGGTGTCAAATGAACTCAAAATATTTTGAAATTTTTATGATGAGTTCTATGGACCATAAATCATAGTGGAGATTAAAAATCAAGTCATTTAGATGTTTATTTTTTTCAAAATTAATTATCTTAGTGATTTAGTGTTTGTAAAATTTAATGATATTTTAAATGTCATGACCCATGAAATTATTTCCAAAGGTTTCTCTAGTCATGATGGACCTTCCAAAATTTTCTTAGGATTTTATAACCAATATGCTAATTTTCATGATTATTTTAAAAAAATAAAGTGGAATAACTTTAAAAATATGGATCTTTGTATAGGAACCTTTTCTGACTTTGAAAAAACTTTGACTTTGGAAAAATCAGAGAATGTTTCCCTTGATAGAGGCTACAACATGCTTAAATTTCAATCCAAGGTGATGTATCAATATGCATGGGGGAATAAAATGATTTAAATCAGTGTTTAATTAATTAAAAATAAAATATGCATTAAATGGTCTTGAAATTTGTTCCACATTATTTTCCTTTGTTCACTGAGCAAGAGGGTATTTTTATTTTATTTTTGTGATTTTTCTACACAAAATTATGAATTTTTTAAGTTAAGGGTATTTAAATAAATAGGAAAAGCCCTATTTATTTATTTAAACAGTGCGTGCTAACTAGATCCTAGGCAGCTCCGAAGGCATGCGTGGCGTGCTCTGGTTGGACGTCGTCGTCCATGTAGCTGCTGATTCGGCTCGCGGTTTATGTCCCGAAGCACTGTCCGGCTCGATCTCCTCCATCTATTTGATACACGCTTGATCAAACGGCTCCCTGTCAGCGTCCCCGATAGGATGATCCCGTGACCGGCCACACTAAAACCTTAAGATCTCAGCCTA
>NW_018250271.1:232398-233533 GCF_001263595.1 Phalaenopsis equestris | reverse complement strand
GTATCAATTCAAAGATGTGAGAATTGAAATGTAAGTATCAATTTGAAGATGTGAGAATTGAAATGTAAGTATCAATTAAAAGATGTGAGAATTAAAATGTAAGTATCAATTCAAAGATATGAGAATTGAAATGTAAGTGTCAATTCAAAGATATGAGAATTGAAATGTAGGTATCAATTCAAAGATCTGAGAATTAAAATGTAAGTATCAATTCAAAGATGTGAGAATTGAAATGTAGGTATCAATTCAAAGATGTGGGAATTGAAATGTAGGTATCAATTCAAAGATGTGGGAATTGAAATGTAGGTATCAATTCAAAGATATGAGAATTGAAATGTAGGTATAAATTCAAAGATATGAGACTTGAAATGTAAGTATCAATTCAAAGATATGAGAATTGAAATGTAGGTATCAATTCACAGATATGAGAATTTAAATGTAAGTATCAATTAAAAGATGTGAGAATTGAAATGTAGAGAATTGAAATGTAAATATCAATGTAAATATCAATTCAAAGATATGTGAATTGATATGTAGGTATCAATTCAAAGATATGAGAATTGAAATGTAGTTATCAATTCAAAGTTATGATAATTGAAATGTAGTTATCAATTCCAGGAGAGAGTCGAAATTTAGGTATCAACCTCGAAATGTGAGAATCAGGATTTGAATCAGGATTTAAAGATGTATGTGAGAATCAGGATTTAGGTACTGATTTGAAGATGTGAAATGAAATTTACAAAGAGCATTTGCAAAAGTGTATCATGTAGGGTGTTATGTGAGAAGGTTGATTTTGAAGAAGATTTGTAGAGCTTTGTGTAGTTATGTGCAGGATGTGAAATTCTGCGGAGATGTGCAGAGAGTCAGCGTAGTAAACGATGGTTGTGCTGCGCGCACAAAGAGTAGAAAATTACGAAAATGGAAGTATTCACTCAACAGGTTTATTTTATTTTCTTGTTGTTTTTATCACAATTGATTTTTCAAAATTTGTTTTTTAAAGTTTTAATTTTAATTGGTTGATTTTAAAAAGAAATTTGTTTTTTTATTTATTCATTTATGATTATCTTTTATTTGTGTTTTATTTATTGTTGAAGATTTGTTGTTTCGTTCTTTGTTCATTGGAACTCTGAACCAT
>NW_018250271.1:231376-232207 GCF_001263595.1 Phalaenopsis equestris | reverse complement strand
AAAAAGGCACAATTTGAGAGAAATTTCCATTAATTTGCTCCAAAAAGGGATGCCATAAATCAGACATATGCTAATGCCTCAAAAGGTACATTATGTAATCCATGTCGAAATACATTGAGAATCATCTCAAGTTATGAGTACATCGTAGACTGAATAAAATCAGATACATGTCATGCTGTTAAAGAAAAGTGAACCCTCTGTACCAGGTATGTTGAGCTCTTGATCAAGCAGACCTTCTAAGTCATGCTCCAGGATAAGAGTTCCCTTTGCATGTACTTAGAAGTACAACCTTCTCAAAGCTCATATGGAAGTAACTCCTCCAATTCTGGGTCCTGCTGGAATCCATACGGTATTTTACTGTTGTCCATTTTGCGGAAGGTTACAGAGACCCTACGGTGTCGCACTCCTGGAATGCAGTGCTTGACAATGTCTGCACCATTGCCCTTCAGGAGAGGAATCTCCACAGCTCCTCTCAATTCTCCAGGGCCGACTATATCAATTTCTTTTCCAAATAGAATATTGCTTTTACTCGTGAACAAGATCGTGCAGAAAGGTCTCACAAAATCATGATGGTCGATGTGTGGGGGAATGCAGTCACCCTCTTCATAAATGTTGATGATGCAACTATTGAGAATGCAAGTGGAGGGTAGAAATTCCACTTAACCATTCTCTTGATCATCCATTTTATCATCAGTGGTAACGGATCCACTTAGTCGTATCTGAGGATCCCGGACGGATTTCCCTGTCTGTCGTTTGTAAAGTATAGCAACAGTTGCACTGGATGATGATTCTTCTCTTTCCCCGCCACCCTTTCTTCGGCTCGGAATATGT
>NW_018250271.1:228251-231255 GCF_001263595.1 Phalaenopsis equestris | reverse complement strand
CTTTCCCTAAACCTCTTCATAGAACTCAAATTTCCTTTTTTTTTTTTACTTTGCTTATATTGTAGTATTCTACCATACCGGGACTTGGTAGCTGCCTGGGGTACGTTCCTTCCTCTGGGCCTCGGTGGGAATCCAAACTGGTGCTGGTCGGAGTATGGGATTCAGCCTCAAGTGGGATGTATGATCCTGGGCTCCATGGTGCGTGTTGATCTGTCTCCAGTGGGACATACAGTTCATTTGCCATGAAATCTGGAATCTGAGACTTGTTGGTGCTTGCAGTGTACTCTTCTAATGTACTGAAGCACTGTAGATGTAGAACGTTGCAGTCCAGGCATTCTACAAATGCGCCCGTGACTGATGTCCTAGTTGGTACCTCAACGTTGCATGTTGAGTAAACTCTACATAAGATATTTTGGACCGAGGGCACATCTGATCCCGTCACAAATCCTGGCTCTTCATCTGTAGTGGGCAGGCTGGCAGAAGTCTCTCTCAGATCTGGATAATAAATATGTCCCTCAAGAATGGGGGTAAGAAAACTGCTCACGTCTCTTTGGCGCTTGCTCTCCTGTCGCAGAAAGGCTCTCTATTCTTTCGGCTTGCATTTTTGTGTTGCGTCCTGCGGAGTGGAGTATTTGGTAGTTGTTCACTATGAGCGACTATTAAGCCCCTTGTTGGAGTAGCTACCATGGAAGGAAGTCGGCTAGGCCCCTCCATGGGATCTTGTTCTGCTATCACGTTTTTACCTTTACGTAAAACATCGTCTTGAGTGGTCACTCTCAACAGTGAAGGCAGTCCCTTCTTTTCTTCATTGCTGACTACGTCCATTAGAGGACCGTCGTAGTCCATATCAATCTGATTGAAATCCATGTTGAAATCTATGACACCTCCTTGTGGCGCCATCTCTTCATTCAGTGCAAGGTTCCAGCCGTCCTGGAAGGCAAAGATCTGCCTCTGTCCTGACATTTTTCTGTAGACGACAGAAAGAAACGTTAGTGGGCCAAAGTTTGGCTTGAACAAGAACAAAACAGAGTATCCATTAAAGTAAATTTTAGTTTGTTTTGGTGAAAAGGGTCACTCATTTTATGTGTGAGTTTTGTTTAATTTAATGGAATATTTAAATTCAAAAATAGAAAGGAGAACGTGTGAAGTTCAAAAAAAAATTCTCAAAATTTTCATTATATATGAGATTAATTACAAAATTTGGACTCGGTCGTAGACATATGACCATATAGATAACCCTAAAACAATCAAAGTTTCAAAATTTCAAAGCAAGCAGAGGCAAGCGGAGACAGGCGGCATCAGGCTGCGTAATAAGTTTTTAGGTATCGTCCATTTATCGGTAACTTGGGTCTTTCACCCGGAAGTCCACTAACTGGTATGCTCCTCCTGTATAAACTTTCTCAACGACAAATGGTCCCTCCCAAGTTGGCTCAAACTTCCCACCTATTTTGCGGAAAGCAAGAATAGGTCTTTTGAGCACAAGTACGAGGTCACCAATTTTGGATGTCCTTGGGCGGACCAATTTGTCATTAGCTTGTACCATCTTTGCCTGGTAGAGCTCCAAATGTTACTGTGTTTCTAGTCGTTTTCCCTTGAGATTCCTTCGAGACTCTCCAGCTCTTCAAGCCTGAGTTTTGCGCTTTCTTCCATTATGAGTTGGTTAGCAACGGCGACTCTGAGAGATGGTGTTTGGATTTCTAGCGGTAGCACGGCCTCAGCTCCGTACACGAGCATATAAGGTGTACACTGAGTGGGAGTCCTGAAAGTCGTCCGGTAGGCCCATAAGGCTTCTAACAGTTTGTTATGCCCCTTTTATTTTCATCCAGTGTTTTCTTCAAAATCTGTACCAGTGTCATGTTGAAAGCTTCAGCCAGACCATTTGCTCTGGGATAGTAAATTATAGAATATCTCCAATCTATCTCATGTCTTCTGACAAAATTGTTGATCTTTAGGCTTTTCAAAGCTGTCCCATTGTCAGAGATTATTCCTTCGTGGTACTCCCAAAAACAGTAAACGATTTGACTCTTGAAAAATTAAAGGACGTGCTTTGTTGTAACCTCTCATAATGGCACTGCCTCTGCCCACTTGGAGAAGTAATCTGTAGCAGCAAGTATGAATCTCTGTCCTTTAGAAGGTGGAGGGTCTATCGGACCTTTTATGTTCGTGCCCCAACACTCGAATGGCCACGAGGCAACAGTTGAGTGCAGCACATTCGGAGGCTGGTGTAAACCCACCCCATGCACTTGGAATTGGTGACATCTTCTGGCTGTATCCATGCATTCAGACATCATTTCTGGCCAATAATATCTGAGTCTTGTGATCTTCATCTTCACTTTTTGTCCCGACTGGTGAGCGCCACACAATCAATCCAGCATGTACTTCATGTACTTCTTTGACAATATTCTATGTCTCGACTCTGCTCAAACACCGTAGCCACATTTGGTCAAACGATCTACTGTACAGAACATTTCCCACCAGAGCTTAAGACATGGCCCTTCTCGTGATGTGGTGCGCCTCAGACTTGTCTTCCGACAGCTTTCCAGTATGCAAATATTCTATTGATGGCTTGCGTCGATCTTCGTAGAGTTTCAAAGTCTTTTCGAGACAAGACTCGTCTTCCTTGCACCGTCACTTCAATGGAATCCTCCGTGGGACATGCCATTTCCTTAGCGAGTTTTGCTAGAGCGTCGGCATGGGCATTATCTCCCCAAGGAATCCGGTAGAAAGTCACCTCAGGAATCTGATCCAGGAGCTTCATCGCATATTTATGGTATTCTGCTAACCTTGGTTTTAGAATTCTGTGTTGTCCGGCGACTTGTTGGATGATGAGTTGGGAGTCTCCATAAATGGCAATTTTTGTTATATCCATTGAGATTGCCAATTCCAACCCGATGATTAAAGCTTCGTATTCTGCTTCATTATTGGTGCACGGTTCTGTCAGGTGGTATGAGAACCTCAACATACCCTTATCTGGCGTAATAAAGATCAAATCGATCCCTGCCTT
>NW_018250271.1:225824-228059 GCF_001263595.1 Phalaenopsis equestris | reverse complement strand
ATATCAAATTGCAATAAGATCATTGACCATCTCGCTAAACGTCCGGAGAGTGTTGGTCGGGTCATCAAATATTGCAATGGATTAACTTTTGAAATTAGGGTGATCTTATGAGAAAGCATGTAGTGTCTAAGCTTTTGAGCAGCAAAAATTAGTGACATACAATGTTTCTCAATGGGTGGATACCTTGTCTCCATCGGTATTAGACGGCGACTCAAGTAGTAGAACGCATTTTCTTTGCCCTCCTCATATTCATCTAAAGCCGCGGTATAAATTATCAGCGGTTTCCCTGGGATAGGGGCTGCCAAAATAGGAGGTGTCATTAAATATTGTTTAATATCCTCAAAGGGCCCGCTGGCATTTCTGTTCCCAAATAAATTTGGCGTCCTTTTTAATTAATGCCGAGAAAGGCTGACACCCACCTGATAGATTAGAAATAAAGCGTCTCAGATATGTCAACTTCCCCTAGAAGGAATGTAGTTGTTTCAAGATTTTAGGGGGAGGAATTTCCAAGATAGCTTTAATCTTATCCAGGTCGATCTCGATTCCCCGATGATGGACAACGAATCCTAGAAATTTCTCGGAGGTAACGCCAAAGGTGCACTTTAAGGGATTCATTTTAAGGTCATATCGTCGTAGTCGTTCAAACACGAACCTCAAATCGTACAAATGGTCTATTTTCTGTTTACTTTTGATGACCAGATCATCCACGTAGCATTCTACTTGATTGTGAATGAGGTCGTCAAAAATCTTCGTCATTGCACGCTGATATGTTGCTCCGGCGTTCTTTAGGACGAACGGCATCACTGTGTAGCAGAAAATTCCGATTGGTGTTCTGAAGGCTGTAAGTGCTGTATCTTCAGGAGCCATCTTGATTTGGTTATATCCCGACGATCCGTCCATGAAGGAGAAAATCTCATGTGCCATCATTTCTAGTATAGGTAGTGGAAACTCGTCTTTTGGACATGCCTTGTTCAAATCTCTGAAGTCGACACAAACGCGGATCTGTCCATTTTTCTTTTTAACTGGTACAATATTGGCTAACTACGTGGGGTATAGCTCTTCTTTAACAAAGTTGGCATCTATCAAATTCTTTACCTAGGCGATGACTTGTTGTTCTATCTCGAGGCGCATTCTCCTTGGAGCTTGTTTTACTGGGGTTACATTCTTCTCCACCCAAGTTTATGGACCGCAACCTCTGCTGACAACCTTGGCCTTTCATCGTAGCTCCATGCGAAGCAATCTTTAAATTTTGTCAATAGTTTGACCAATTCTGCAAATTCTTCATCATCAAGTAGAGAACTGATAAATGTAGGTCGGGGTCGTTCTTTAGTTCCGAGGTTAATCTCTTTCAATTCATCGACAGTGGATTTAATTTCTTTCTCAAATTATGGCGGAGCATATTCTATTGGTTGATCAGTAGAGTCATCCTCTATATCAAGACAATCCTCTTTTGACTCACTAGTAACAACCATGTAAAATTCAGAACCAATTGTACCAAATCCGAGACCTTCTCTTGAATTGGGAGCTCAACTTTTAGCATTCCATAATTTTTCAAAAATTTGAAATTTATCTTTCGGCATTTTTTTAAGTAAGTGTCCTTGTTGAATTAACTTTTGAACCCAAGGCGAGAAGTAACCAAAAGGTAATTCCATTAATTTATTAGGATCAACATCCAAATTTATTATATGTTTTTCAAGCTCCGTAGAGGTAGAAGCACGATAAAATTTGATCGGTTTTGAGCCAACACTACGGACTTCCTTGACCTCTAAACTCTCGACCTTTTGAGGGAGAATCGGAGTGAGGGTCATAGTATTCACATAATGGTTTATCCGATCATACATTGTTTCATATTCATTCCTCTCAGTATCTTCGAGGGATATCTCATACTGAGGTCTCTTTTGCTTTGTCATCATTATTTCATCTTCGGAACTGTCTTCATCACCAATGTTGATAGTTGGCCTAGTCTGTTCAACAATTAAATTCATCTTTCCTCGTTCGCGTCCCCAGCCTCGACCTCGAGCGCGTGAACTAGAAGAACCTCCACCAACTCGTTGTAAAGGAGTGGTAGAAGGTTATTGAAGTGGAGTTGTATGGCCTCCTTTTTGTGATTCTCCTGAATCTTCATCCTTGTTTGTCAAAATCTCGCGCAAGAAGACAGTCTTCTTTGGAGGCGCGTAGTAGGCAGCATCTTCATGGATACCAACTTCATGTACTGAAAATGGTTGTAGATCTCCC
>NW_018250271.1:225282-225680 GCF_001263595.1 Phalaenopsis equestris | reverse complement strand
TGTTACGAGTTCTCCGACCTTCATAAGTAATGAAATTGATCCAAGGGCTCTTTCTCCCTTTTGGTTGAATCCTCTTAACATCATCTTATCGGGGATGAGCTCTGGAACGTCAAAGTTCAAATATGCTAATGTTCATAGACTCATCAAGTTTTGACCCCGGGATCCACTAAAATCCTGGATAACACAAATCTGCCAATGTTGACGGAGATGTAGAGCGGATGGTTGTGGTCAGCGGTACCGAGCAGCAAGTCTTCATCTGTGAAGGTTGCCCCTAACTGTTCTCCCAACGAGCAAACTCTATCTAAGGATGTGCTAGCCAAATGAGCTAAGAAAATTTCTGGATCAAGCGAAGATGTAACCAGAGAGTCTCTCATCTCCTTTGACAGGATCAGAGCGTC
>NW_018250271.1:224029-224753 GCF_001263595.1 Phalaenopsis equestris | reverse complement strand
CTGGCGAAATCTTCATCTCGGGCTCGGTATGCTGCAGACTCTGAATAGAGGCTTGTTTTGATGCAGACTATAGCTTGTTCAGTATTTTCTTGGATGATTTACTTAATACTTCATTCCATCCTTCTTCGATATATTTAGAAGCTTGTTTCGATGAATCCTGTATCCGATTGAGGACCTGTATCCGATTGAGGACCTTCCGATTGAGGACCTTCTTGAGTTCATCCCAAATTGTACTCCATCCATCTATTCTGACATATGGATTAATTGGGGAGATTGACTCAACTGAAATCATGTTTATGGAACCTTTTTGGGTTCTCTCAAGTACTCCTTTGGGATTGTTATATTCTCTTCCTTGAGGTTCTTCTCGAGCCAGTCTTTAAATACGAAACATTTGTCTATAGTGTGTCCAAGCAACCGGTGGTATGGGCAATAATTTTGTTCATTCTTCTTATCCACCTCTTTGGGTTTCTTTTGATCAGGCAGTTTGAATTCTTGTTTCTTCATCAAGCTTTTGAATATTTTAGGTACATTTTCATCTTTGAAAGAATAAACAATTTTTTGTCGCTCTAACAGGGATATTCTTTTACCCGTTGTTCGAGGTGATCCCTCCTGGGACAGCCGTTGATTGGATTGGCTGCTCCGTTTCTGAGAGTAATGTGATGAAGACTGACGATGATCTTATGCATATATATTTATCGGCTGGGGTTCCTTATTGTCAGGTGGG
>NW_018250271.1:220702-222596 GCF_001263595.1 Phalaenopsis equestris | reverse complement strand
TCCCTGGTGGGGATATGATCGTTGGTGCATATAGCAGTATCAACTCGGTTTCCCAAATGGAACCAGACGGGAATACGGGTAGGTGACTTTATAGTCGACCTACGAGATTCTCTAGCGGACTTAATATCCTTCAAAATTTTATTCTTCATATGAGGGGAAATTGCATGTCCCACTCATTTAAGTAATTCACTAACAGAACATCCTTCTTTATTAGCAAGCCTTCTGAAGATACACTAACTCGGGTGATGGGGATGAATTTCTTTCCCTCCTCACCATGTCCATGAAGTGATGATAATGCGGCAGCAATCTTTCGGATACTCTCATATCCATCAGTATCTGTCAGAGGACGGAATCTACTCCCTTGTAAATAAATTTCTGGTAACATCTCTTCAACTTGATGAGGCTCCTCCTCAACGGATGTATTTTCAGGAGCTTGGGCTTTGATGGCCCTCCGAACTCTTCTATTGTGGTTCCTCCTTTGGGTTCGGGTAAGTGGTAAAGTCCTTGAGCTTGACCCGATCTCAAACGCGGGTGGCGGAACAGTTAATCCTTCAGTCGAATCTTCAACGACCATCACTTCTTTTCCCTTAGTAGTAGTAGGGATAGCAGTCTTGATGAAGCAGCTTTAGCCTTCTCGCAGGCAAGGAAGTCATGAGGGTAGTTCAAACTGAATTCTGCAGACGGCTATTGTATTTCCTAGCAGCGATCTTCATTACCACGAATGAGGCTTTCCCGAGGATAACCTCGAGGTCTTCAAATCCAGCTCCGAACTTGATGGTGGGAGTGACATTACGGGAGCTGCGATATGTTGGCAGGCTGCAGGAAAAGGTCAGCGTTGGGTAGGCCATCGCAGCGGGCTTTAAAATAGAAAGTTTTAGGGTTATTTATATGGTCGAAAACCTCGTAATATTTAGTGCAAGCACTGAAAATAGAGGTTAATCTGTAGACCGGGCGGGTCTTAATTTATGGGTAATTTTTAATATCTTTGTTAAAACAGGTGTAAAATTTAATTAATATTTCAAAGTGCGCGCAGCACAACACGATTTGGTTTATTTTGCGAAATAGCAAGTCAAATTTTAAAGGGAGATGTGAAAATTTTAGGACCCAGTGCGGGACCCAATTAGTGGCAAAAAATGCCTAGGTGGAATTAGTCCACCGACACACCTATTGGGGGTCTGACCCCACATAAAAAAAACTTAAGAAGTCCTTAATGGCCTTCTGAACCCCTCTGTTCAAAGATGGTTGAACAGTTAGTCCTGAAGTCTAAAGAGTAGTCGTACTTTCCCAAGATAGAAATGGGTAAAGTATGCCAACAGAAGCCAACAGAAGGAGAAGGAAGGTAATTTGGTCCAAGAGGGATATGGACACATTATCGATGTGTGAAGATAATAATTCTTGATTTATATGGAGAGAAAAGCACATCCCCAGCGGAGTCGCCAGAAGCTGTCGGCGTTATTTCGGGTTGGTTCATGGGGAGTTGCCCGTAAGAAGCTTTCGGTAGCCAGAATCAAAATCCCGTCGCTCGCTTCAAAAGGACGTTGAAGTATAAAATCAAATTGACCGCATATTTTTCATAGTTTAAAATGAAAGAGCAATGTACCTCAAATCCAGTATCTATCCCGAAGGATAAACACAAGACTTCAGGATGAGGCTCGATCAAATAAACTAAGGAAAGTATGACGACCATTTGGTCTGTGAAACCTTTGTATTTGCTGACAAGTTCCCCTATTTAATATAAGAATTAAATAAGGTTTATATTAAGCTGGGTTCAGACATGCTTCCTATAAGGGCAAGCCCCTATAGTTAATTACATCTTAAATGACCAATGCCACCTAAGAAGACTCTCGATAAAAATCAAGAAATATTATCTTCAAGGAATTTCAAAGAGTAGGAC
>NW_018250271.1:214688-218713 GCF_001263595.1 Phalaenopsis equestris | reverse complement strand
GTGAGTGTCTTAATTAATTTTGAAAAGGTCTAAGCTTTAAGTGGTCATGATTAATGATTTCTATTTCATTTGAAAATCAAGATAGGGATATTAGATTGATTAATTATTGACTTCGAAATTTATACCCCTAAGCCGAGGATCATTTAATTTTAATAAACTTTCGAATCTTAATAATTTAAAAATTTAATAACTTATCTTTTTAATGAGGAAAGTGAAATTGGTTTCTACCAATTAACCCTTGTGTTTCAAGCATCAAATAAATTGATTAAGATCAGAGGTTATCCATTTTCCCTCCTTGAATTTAGCCTAAATGTTAATTAAGGTAAAATTTTCAAAATTACACATTTGCCCCTAAGGCTCAAATACCTCATAATTTGTCAAATTCAATTTAAATGACTTTGAAATTTTTATCCTACCTTATTTATGGGTCAATTGAGACATCAGAGGAGAAAATGTGA
Organism: Phalaenopsis equestris; assembly: GCF_001263595.1. NCBI lineage: Eukaryota > Viridiplantae > Streptophyta > Magnoliopsida > Asparagales > Orchidaceae > Phalaenopsis > Phalaenopsis equestris. Next base: position 218,255 of record NW_018250271.1, on the reverse strand, counting down.
CTTTTTTCAAAATTTAATTTAATTTATGTAATTATTTTCATGTAAAGATAGGATTTTTTAAAGAAAATTCCTAACTTGACCAAGGTAAATTATAATCCTTTGAAATTTTTACTAGAGGTAGACCTAGACTAGAGAAGCCTTTGGATCAAATTTCATGATTTTTTGAATTTTCTGTGATTTATTAGAATTATTTTAAATTTTGGGTTATTTAATAAAAATAAAATATTTTAAGTGGTGAAAATTAAGTTTTGTATTTTTGAAAAATTTCCCTAAGGTCGGAGAACTCAAAGGAGCAAATTTTATATTTTTTTTTCTTTGATTTATTGGAATTATTTTAGTGTAAACTCATTTTTTAGCCTTTAAAAATTATTTTTAAGCCTTACAATTCAATATCTTTATTTAGAAAATCAGGAGAAATATTCTAATTGTTCCTAAGTGATTAGGAAATAATTTAGAGCATTTCCATGAGTTTTATTATTTTTGTGATTTTTATGTATTTTTAATTCTTTAAATATTTAGAATAGGCTAAAAATCAAATTTTTATTTTAAATATCATTTTATTTTTTATAAAATACCCCTGATCACAAAGAACTCAAAAAACTAAGCTTCATAATTTTTTAAGTTATATTTTGATTTTTAAAAATCATTTAAGTGTTAAAAGTGGTATTTATCTTTCAAAATTAACGTAAGGTGTCAAATGAACTCAAAATATTTTGAAATTCTTATGATGAGTTCTCTGGATCATAAATCTCAGTAGAGATCAAAAATCAAGTCATTTCATTTAGATGTTTGAAGATCAAAAATCAAGTCATTTAGATGTTTGAATTTTTCAAATTTAGTGTTTGTAAAATTTAATGGTTTGTAAAATTTAATGGCATTTTAAATGTCATGACCCATGAAATTATTTCCAAAGGTTTCTCTAGCCATGGTAGACGTTCCAAAATTTTTTTAGGATTTTATAACCAATATGCTAATTTTCATGATTATTTTAAGAAAATAATGTGGAATAACTTGAAAATATGGATCTCTGTATAGGAACCTTTTCTAACTTTGAAAAAATCAGAGGATGTTTCCCTTGTTAGAGGCTACAACATGCTTAAATTTCAAGCCAATGTGATGTATCAATATGCATGGGGAATAAAATAATTTAAATCACTGTTTAATTAATTAAAAATAAAATATGCATAACATGGTCTTGAAATTTCTTTCACATTATTCTCCTTTGTTCACTAAGCAAGAGGGTATTTTATTTTATTTTTGTGATTTTTCTACACAAAGTTATGAATTTTCTAAGTTAAGAGTATTTAAATAAATAAGAAAAAGCCCTATTTATTTATTTAAACAGTGCGTGCTGACTAGATCCTAGGCAACTCCGAAGGCATGTGTGGCGTGCTCTGGTTGGACACCGCCATCCACATAGCTACTGACTCGGCCCGCGATTTATGTTCCGAAGCGCTGTCCGGCTCGATCTCCCCTGTCCATTTGATACACGCTTGATCAAACGACTCCCCGTCATCGTCTCTGATAGGATGATCCCGTCACTGTCCACACTAAAACCTTAAGATCTCACCTTAGACTCAACCAAATCACTTTGGGTTTGATCATATGGACTCGTCTAAGTAAGACGAACACATCCATATGGTTAAGATGCCATGAAATCAAGCTTAAGTAAATGGAGAATCGAAATAGGCTCGGGATGAGGAGAAGTTTTATACCTTTGCTCTGAGAAGGGAGGCTTTAATCAGAGGTGCTCGGCACGTTCTTTGGGGTCCAAGGAGGCTAGGGATTGAGTCTCTGGTCTTGGCGTCAGGCCTAGATATGATTTTGATCACGACCAGATTTGGGTGTTGGTCTGGAGCTATGGTAGAGGCTCTGTGAGAGGGTAATTTCATGGGGCTTTAGCTCCTTTCACTGTTTTGAAGGCTTGAGTGTGTTTAATTAGAGTTTAGTGGACTATGGGGGTGTGGAGAGTTTTGTCCTGTCTCTGGCAAGATTTTGAGCTGAAAAATTGGGCTCAGGCATAGGGATTCAGGGCAATGTGGTGGTTGGGTTACACAGAGGAGGTCTCAAAGAGGCTTTGAGATCAATTTGGGGAAGTCTCTTAGAGTAATTTTCACCTCTCCCTTCATGGTTGTGGAGGGGAGCATTTTATAATTATGGCCTTAGGCTCGCTGCCATGTCCAATTGGGGGGTGAAATGTGCTGCCTAGGTGGAGGGCAGAGAGGCTCTAAGCTTTAATTTGGATGATGTGGCCTCTAGTTTTGAATTGAGTTTAATCCCATGGGGGTGGCTCTTGGTTTGGCCATTTTTTGGCCACTAGGTTGGCCAGCCGGCCTGGGGGAGGTGGCTAGGAGCTCAGGGAACCCAAGGGAATATGTCAAAGCAATTTAATGATTTTAGGCTTTATTTTGGTAAGAGCATCTTAAGCATGTACATTTTTAGGAGTAAAATACATTAATTTTGGGGAATTTTTGTCCATGGCTTAGTTTAGGTGGTTAGATGGGTTTTGGCTTAGTCTTAGGGTTTAACCAATGGCTGAGATGGAGTTAATTATGTGAATTTGGGGTACTTAGGCCATCCTTAATGCATATGTTCAATGTGGGTTCAAGTGATCAAAGTATGGGTTTTGGCTAGGTTTTTCATGTCAGTTGACCCAATTGATTGATTAACATTATGTAGATGATTGTTATGAAGATTTTTGGTGAAGGGTTGAAGTGATTTTGAGTTCAATTGGTAGGTTAATTTGAGGGATTTTTTAGATTTGACCAATTTGGGCATGTTGGGCTAGACATGGGTCTAAGTTGGGCTAGCCTTGTGATAAGCCTCATAATGAGTTTTCAGCATGAATTGGATGCCAATTTGGAGGTTAAAGTAATTAATTGGGTGAAATTTGGGGATTTTAGCCAATTTGGGGCTAAATTTGGGAATTTTGGATTTAAGACAAAATCAAATGGATTTGAGACTTCACCAAGGCCAATTGATGGTTGATTTTTATGTATAGGCATGTTATAAAGATTTTTCAACCTTAATTGAGGTCAATTGACTAGGCTATGGGTTCAATTTGGTGAGATTGGGTCATATGATCAAAATTGGGGTTTTAACTCAAATCAAAATTGGGCTCAAATCATGGACCAATTGAGCTTGTATTTGGTTTAATTTGGTCATATCAAAGGTGAATTTGAGTTTAGGGTTGGAATTGGGGTCAACTGAGATCAAATTTATGGGCATTTGAGTTGGATTTGGGAAAATTTGAGTCTTTAAAGGGCAATTTGGGGGTTTTGGTTGAAGATGGTCAAATTGCCCAAATTGGGTCATGTGGTAGTTGAGAGAAATGAAATTGGGAATATTTAAAATTTATTGGGTTTTTCTGTGGATTTTTAGAATTTTTGGAATTTTGGGTCCAAAAGGGGTATTTTGGTAATTTGGGGGTGTTTTAGGGGTAAAAGGCCAAGATGGGTATTTTGGTACAGTTGAGGTACCAACCATCACCAATAAGCCATGGACCAATGGAAACCCCATTTTGGGTCCTCTACATAGGGGTCTTAGCCAAACCATAACCCTAGGGCT
>NW_018250271.1:194435-214448 GCF_001263595.1 Phalaenopsis equestris | reverse complement strand
GTAGAGAAGAGTTTGGAATTTCTAGTGGTGAGGGTTTCATGTCTAGTTTTCTAGGAATAGTCAATAGGAAAATCCTATGGCTAGACCTCAGGCTACTATAGAGGAAAAACTAGACCTCAACCAAAAATGAGGTCAACAAAACCATTTGGATAATAACATGTTTAAGCTCAAATGAATTGGCAGCTACAACGGGGTTTTGAATACTCAAATGATATTCATCTGTTGTAGGATTAGCATAATCTCTTAAAGGTCTCTGATGATGTTCATTTCATTTCCAGCATTATTCAAATTGCAAGCCACTTTGTTAAACTGATCTTTCTCTTTTTGTTATTTTCAAATTTTTTATTTTCATCTCTTTTTGTTATTTTCAAATTTTTCTAACAGTTCTTTCTAACTTAGAATCGTAAGGTACTAAATTTTTAGATCCTACACTACGCATAAACAAACTAGAACAGGAAATTAAAAACAAGCAAACATCTTCTTTTTTATTTTTATTTTTTTTATAAAATAAAATAAAATAAAATACTAACTTTTTCGTTACTTCCCCGACAACGGCGCCAAAAACTTGATGGCGGGGCGATTTAGTGTGACAATTTTTCACATATTTTTCAATATTACAAAATTACACAAGACAGATATTTAATAAATATCCAATATAATCCCAAGAAAAATACTCTTTATGTAAATAATTTCTCTTTTATAACTCTTTTTAAACTGCAAAATCCCCTTTAATATCAACGCAAGTATACGTATTGCTTATGTAATAAAGGGCTCTAATGGAGTCTTAGATATTGATCCCACAGAGAAGTTGGAAAATCTTAAAGTAAATTATGAAAATTATTTTATAATAAAAACAAAAATAAAAGTAAAAGTAAAGTGTGAAGTTTGAAAATTAACTACTCAATTGAATGCTAATTAAAATGCAGATGTAAGAGAATAGAAGTTAAAATAAACTAAATACGAAACTTTCAAAAGTGAAATTACAAAAATTAAATAAAGTTTTATTGTGACGGAAAGTTCAAATTTACGAAAGCGTCCTTCCCCTTTACAATGAGTATATGAATTGTGAAGAAATTGAAATCATTTGAAAATATATATAAAAGTTATTTTGGCCAAATAGGTCATTGACTAATCCAGAGTTTGTCTCATCCATCCTTTATTTACCTTCTTCCAAGTGTTATAAAGAACATTTATTAATCCAAAGTTTGGTCCCTAATTCCATGGTTAGGCTGGGAGGATATGGGTTGCCACTCCATTGCTCCCACTACTCCCTCCCTTGAGGGATAACAATCTCGCATTAGTTTTCAATCAACTTGACAAAATTGGGGATTTTAATCTGTCACCTTAAAATTTTCAATTTTGAATCCAACAAAGTATATTTCCCTATTTATTTGCTCCCAATCTCATGGATGACATACTCTCGCATGAAATCAAATGTGATTCTCCCTGTGTCATATAAATTATATCTCATTTAAAAACACATGTCTCCCAACAAGTTTTATCATTTCAATTGGTCATATCGAAAAGTAAATGAAGATCAAAATTCAAATCATCACAAATTATTATCATTTTAAACCGTAGAAGACAAAATTTTTTCTTCACATAACCATATCTCAAAGTGGGGAGATGGATAAAGAAGACTACTCAAAATTCATGAGAAGGATACGATAAAACAAGGATTTCATATATAAAAATAAGTTTATAAAATAAAAAAAATAAACATAAGCTCACAATCCTTCCCAAACAAATCCCTATAAGTTCTCTTCAAGTCTTTCTCTCTTTACAAGCACACTCAATTCTCTCTTAGAAGTGTAATGAAGAAGAAATCTCTCACTTTCCCTCTCCTCTTACAACCCTAGAACAAAATCTCCTCTTCTCTCTCTATCTCTAACTCAAGCCCCCCCTCTCTCTTTCACGTCACACACCCGTCAACTCTTCAAGTCTTTTTCTTTTATTTTGGGCTACTTCCTTCAAAAAAGAATTCAAAATTCCCTCTAAAAGTTAACTCTTTTGAATTCAAATGATGTGTCATTTTATTGAAGAGTCATATCCCTTCATTAAATATCCTTCCAAAGTGTCTAGATGCATTGAATTACTCCAAGAGGTGTGTAGAACAAGTGTCCTTTTTAAATTTGTGCAAAATTTGTCTCGAATTGCCTTAATTTAAAAAAGTTGTCTCTGGCACATCATGCGTCAGTTCTCTGGATTGTGGCGCATCATGCATCAGAATCCCAAACTTCGTTGTTTTGCTCCAAATTTCATCATTTTTATCATCTTTGCTCCAAATGCCTAAAAATAATATACATGCAATAAAAACACAAATATACCCTTCTTTAAAGTGTAATATCACCAAAAAAAAACATAAAATATATACTTAAAATAGTATATTATTTTGTTGTATCACTTTTTATAGAGCAATGTCAATATGATCTTCTCGAAAACTAAACTATTGTGAGCTCTACTAACATGAGTAGAAGGCTCAACACTATTCTAAGAGAAAAAAAAAAGGAGACTTTTGGATTTCACTGCCATTAAAGCGTGAAAGCTGGCCTGACTCTTTGGGAATTACGACCATGCTTAAAGAGGGTTGCGAGCTAACTACATTTATGCTTTAAAATTCGTGATGTTATTGCACGTGCACAAGAGGAGTGATAGGTTAACATTATTTAGAAGAGATGTATTGGAACTTATGAATTAATCATTAATATTGAGTATGTTAGGTGCAAATGCTTCCAACTGATGAAGGTTTACATTTTTTTTTACTTTTTACTAGATTGATTTTCTTGGCATTTAATGCTAAAATTATGTAAATTATGCATGAATACATCCTCAAAAAACTAGTTTATAGCCAATCACATACGAATGATAGAATTCCTTTAAAATGGTGGTGATCCTCATTGTTAGATTCTCTATTTATGTGCAATTGGTGTATAGTTGAAGCAAATGAATTATATAAAAATGCAATGAAAATTTTTTGATTAAATCTTATGGGTTCTAATTTGTTTTAGTATATTAACCCAATAACTTTTTATTTTCTATTTTCTTTTTTTATTTTATTTATTAGTTGATATAAAAATTTTAATTTTATCTTAAGAGGTTAATGAGTAAACTAGGCTAGTCCTAGGCACACAATGAAAAAAACAAACAAAATAATCATGCTATTTTAGTGTGTAAAACCAAGTAAGTAGAGCACAAAGTAGAAATAATATAACACAGAAAAATTATATAAATGAAAAAGTCGGTGCATCAATTTCTACTGTATACACCGAAAGAAAAGAATTTTGGCAGTCGAGCTTCTACTCATATAAAGCTCTGTTCAAATCCTAGAATTAATGACTAATGATGACTCATGAGCTCACATTATTTATCTTTTAATGGGTTCATCCTTCATGATTTGGGTCCTTTAGACTTTAAGCATCTCTGACTCGTAATGGCTCATCCTCACTCATCCTACTTCCAAGGGCCCTAAGATACTTTTGTAAATTACATTTGGAACAAAAAATGTTTAAAATAAAACAAATTTGAAGTTGTATTTTTAGATACCAAGACCACTGTCCTATTAGGTTATTCTTATAAGGGAATAAACAAAGGTGATTTCTATAGAAATTTACTTGTTAAATACTAATTTTACTTTCTTGCCCCATCTTTTGCTTAGCTTGAACTCTTATATAAAATAAGTGTTAAGCTACAAATTACATTGTAATACTTAGTCTATGCAAACCACAATTGTTCTAGTGTCCATCTACAATATCAAATCAACATATATACAATAATCCAAACCAAACAATCATAAATACAACACACAACATTCACCATAACTAACCCAAATCATGGTTAGTAGGCTAAACTATATAAATGTAGTAGTGAGGTGTTCGGACCTTAATTTTTTGTAAACATGTTTTCTGAGCTTATATCAAATTTCATCGGGACATAGGACATCGTTCCTAGTGTCATCAAATGGTTGAATTAAACTTGGAATAGCTATAGTTTGAACTCCACTTAAAATGAAACTTGAGCTAACCCTAATTTAACATAAGATAAAAATTTACCTAAATAATAATTGAAATCAACCAAACTAAAATACAATCAAACATAATTAACTTTAGTTAAACCCTAAAATTGACCAAAAAATCAACTTGAATCGACATACACATTAAAATTATCGTTTACTCCACATATCATTTTAGAGCTTGAAACTATGTTATCAGAGTTGCAAGATGTTTATTATCACATATAAAGATAATGTAAACAAGTTTAATAACTACATAAAATAATTTTTATGTAAATCTTTTCAATTTAATTTTCCATACATGAATAGTGTTCTGGCCACCACAAAATTTTGATTTTTCTCATAGGCTAATCAAGTGATCAAAATTTTATTTTGTAAGTTGCATGATGTTCATTATCACATATGAGAAGCATGCAAACAAGTTTGAAGAGGATAGAACACTTTTACATGTAAAAATTTTATTTTAGATTTTTGTGCAGGAAATATGGTCCTGTATAAAAAATTATTTGGTAGAGAAATATTTTTCAAAGCAGATAGTATGAGTGTATTCCAATCATCGTAACCATTGAAATGGACCTTCTATGGCCCAATCAAACTTGGTTTGAGTGTATATTAATCCTACGATAATTTGGATGATTTTTTCAATCATAAAAGAATAATCCTATTAAGTCACACAAAATAGACTCAAATCATAATACAACATCAATCAAAGAAGTGTCAGCTAAAACCCATAATTTATTTAATTCAAACCCATAAAAAAATTTTATTCAAAATTCATCAAATTTTCAATATCATAAGGAAGGGTAAATACTTTGACTTGAAATATCTTGACATAGGCCTCGCTTTAACTAAAACTAATTAGGGTAGTGTGTTTCCTCATTTTTTTGATTCAAATGATCCAAGGTCAATATTTTAACCATAATAACCCGTAACAATCTTGTCACTTCAAATTGAAATATCTTGAAATAGGCACCACTTCAACCAAAACTAATTTTATCACCGGATTCCTTACATTTTTCCTTTCACATGAGCTAGGCTTATCATTTTGGACATGAACACCTCAAAAAACCTCCTAAGTTCAAATTTCCCACATTTTTTTCAAACTTCCCTCCACTCCCTCTCTTAACCACTCCCTCCATTTCTCTCCCCACTAAAACCCTGTCATACCTGAAATCCCTCATTAATACTTGATATTCATACTTCCTAGGAAAATTAACAAATTGGTCGTATTCATCAAGTTGAGAAATGTCTATATTAAGCAGGTTTAATTTTTTATATAGATTGAACTTATATCAAGGGTTTGATCCCCAAAGGCTTACATGCTCAACTTAAATTTGATCTTTTGAATGGGTATTTTTACCACCCTCATAATAGATGCTCTTTAAATTAATGTAAAAAACCCAAACATTTTTTTTATTTTCTGACAAATGGTAAGCACAAAGGGCAAGGTGTTTGATTCAAACTCATGGCCTCACATTGAGAAACTACTCAACAACTATGTCGCACGAAAGTGCACTAAAAAGCCAAACTTGATACACAAATCACAAATCATTTAACTTGATACACAAAGCCAAACTGATTGGATGCATCAACAAATATGGCAGAAGCTTGCAAGTAAAAATAATTAAAGCAAACCTTAGTTTCTCCATGATGTGGTACCTCACTTCAGTACCTCTTAGGACCCAAATGGTACAGTAGACTAGGAGCTACTTTCCTAGGTTCTTCCAAATAAAATCATAGTTGATAGCCTTGGGCCCAACTCCTAAGTACAGTGAAAGATCTTCATTTGGTTTTGGGCTTTTAAGCAATAGTGGTGAGGCAGGTGATTGCATTAGCCTCTGGATTAGTCATTGATATTTGATCGATCATTCAAATATCTTGGCCTTCTGTAGCTATTTGAAAAATGCTACACATTTGTTGCCCGACTTTGAAATGAATCGACTAAGTGTTGTTGCTTGGCCGATCAACTTCCACTCATTAGTGTTTCCGGGAGAAGGCATGTTCAACAACACTTTTACTTTCTCCGATTTGGCTTTTATACCTTCAGAAGTTAGGAGGTATCCAAGGAATTTGTTGAGGCAACAAACATGCATTTTTCTGAATTTAGCCTCATGTTAATTTTTCTTAGTGTTTGGAACGTTTCCTTTATGTCATTCATATGTTGTTCAGACGATCAACTCTTAACGAACACATAATCCATATACACCTCAAAATTTCTTCCTTCTTGATTAGCAAAAATTACATACTTATGGAGTCAATAAGTTGGTGTGGCATTTTTAAGCCCAAATAGCATTACATGTTAATTTTTCTTAGTGTTTGGAATGTTTCCTTTATGTCATTCATATGTTGTTCAAACGATCAACTCTTAACCAACACATCATCCACATACACCTCAAAATTTCTTCCTTCTTGATTAGCAAAAATTACATACTTATGGAGTCGATAAGTTTCCCTGGCATTGTTAAGCCCAATGAGCATTACATTATAATAGTATAAAATTTTTTAGTAAGAAACACTATTTTTTTCTTGTGTTGGTTGGATGTTTCTTTATCTAGTTATAGCTAGAGAAAGTATCCACAAAACTCAGCACTAAGTGGCCAACCATCAAATCTACCAGAGTGTTAATCCTTGGCAGTGGATAGTTGTCTTTCAGGCAGACAGAGTTCAGGTTAGTGAAGTCCACGCACATTCTCCATTTATCTCTTGTCTTTGGACCCTGACCACAATCGAGACCGAAGTTGGATATTATACCCCAAAAATATAGCCGCCCTACTCCAGCTTTTGCACATCTTCTTGTTGTTGGCAAGAATCATGCTCACCTCACCATTAGAATGTTGAATTTCAATTTATCCTATGAATTACACCTAAGGAATAGAGCATAGGACGAGAGAAATAAACAATGAAAGAACGAGAGAGATAGTGAGAGAGAGAGAGAAAGAAAGAGTGCAGAATAAATGCAAGAGTTTAAGTATGAGGAATCAACAACATTTTACATTAGAAACGACCTCTTATTTAGAGATTTTGGGGTACCAAATATATAGCTACATGTTTGCCCCTACTTCAATATGAGCATTTCAAGTTATTTATGGCCCATTTCAAATTCATAATCAAAGTTGACATATTTTCATATTCACGGCTGATTTTAGCACCAGTTTGTATTCATAATCTCTTTAATAGGGGCACCCAATAACTCAACAACATTATCACTCGGTTGAATGGGGGCCTCTGGTCGGTTGGAAGACGTTCGATCAGCCAGAAGGTCATTGGTTGGCCTAGATCCGACGGTTGGGTTTCCACGGAAAAAAATCAGGGAAGAGAAACTCCTGTTGACGGGATAAACTGGGTTGTCAAATAGAGGAGTTCGACCGTAATCTGATGAGCAGCTCTCCTTGGACAAAGAGTCTTCCCAGAGTGAGAGGCTTATGGTTTTTGTCCGAGGAGCTTCAGAATTGGCAGGAGGGCTGGTCATGAAGGGCTGCCTCTTGAATTGAGCTTCTTCTATCTCTCGTTTGGTTGTCCTTCCATTTGATCGGTTTAGAGTTCTGACCGAAGGAAATATGATTGATGTTTCAGTCTTTTGACTTTGTCAGTAGGACCCGTCGGTATGTATCATGCCGTCATCCATTCTGTTGGATTTCTTCAAGAGACAGAGGCATGTTGACCCAAATTTTATGTACCAAAATAAAATAAAATAAAATCAACTTTAAAGTGAAAAATAATATTTTTGGAGGACAAACTCACAAAATCTGCACCTAATTTTCAGCCATGGTGATACGCTTTTACGCATTCCATAAAAAATTAACAATTTTTTTATTGATATCATTATTTAAGAAATAAATATTAAAGAATCCCCTGGAAAAAAAATATATCATTGCAGTGTGTAATAAATTTTTTAATATTTTTTCCTAAATGGTAATCATATTTAGCAGTGGAATCAATTGGTTTGGAACGTCACTCATCATTCCTAAATTTTAATTGAACTAATATAATATAATGTAATATAAATTTTATCATTTAATTTTAAACACAAAATAACAATTTAATATTAAAAATAATGTTCCTTTAATAGTAATATTTATAATTATTATTAATATTCATTTCTCTTTAAATTTCTATTCGGTCAGCTTCCTCAGTAACCGTATGCTTAGTTGCTACTTCCCGAGCAATAAAAGCCAGACCATACAAATGCTTGACAACAATGAAACCCCTCTATTTTTCGAAAAAATATTACATGATAACTACGAATTCATTTAGATTCCCATGGCGAGGCTATGTGTCAAGTGGACTCCACCGTTTTTAATACTGATCAATACCAATATATTACGATGAGATCTATTTGACACATGACTTCCGACTATTAGACTTCGAATGATATAATATTTTCTCCTATTTTTCTTGTCGTGCGTGTATGTCGAGGGAGTTTGAGTGATTAAAAGCGTGTTGTTCAAGCCGAAGGGAAACGTAATGCAAATAGGGAACCTTTAGAAGTTACTGTGCAGACGAAGAAATCCGATGCAAAGGCGGGAATCGTAATGGCTTTTCTCGCGGGCGCTAAAGCGCGGGCTGAGGCATCGCAGGCCATCACGAGCGCAATAATTTCCAAGCAGTTGCACTTGAATGATGCATCTTACCCGTAATTCGAAATTAATGAGAGGCCTTTTTTTCCTTCTTTTTTTCTCCTTTTTTTACATTCTTGATATATTTTTAAAGGTAAAAAAGAGGAGGTTTGCTTTAGCCACGTAATTGTTGATAAATTTGCTATAATATTGCCAACGAAACAGGGGTGTCCATCAGTACAAGTCGCCTATTTAGTCCAGTGAGAATTGTGCCGTTTCTAAGAGAGATCGCCTAACCATGTTCGAAACATCTAATTTTCAAAAACCACACAAACTCGCACACGAAGTAGAGAGGGAATATTCATCGGGCTCAAGATTTCGCTTAAGTTAATCATCAGACTTGTTGGATTGAACCGGCTCAAATGGTCACCTATGTTAGAAGTTTGTATTTAAGCTACATGCCTTCTTTCTTTTTTAGTATTTATTATTGGTGTGGCTCGTTTTGCAGCCTTTCTTGTAAGATAATAAAAATATCCACATAGTAGAAGGAGATCTAAGGAGGTACATGAATGTTAGAAATGCATAAGCATGAAACTCGAGAAAACCCAACGGATTATAAAACAAAAGTACGGTCAAGAATGTCCCTTCAAATGAACAGGAACCAAGTTACTAGAAGACCAAAGGATCCCGTTTACCAGCTACAGCTCCCTCAGAGCAGGACTCAGGGTATTTCGAACAAAGATCTTTTTAAGTTAAGGATCGAGACATACCAAGAGAAGGAATCAATCCAACTCTCATCCAAGCATCTACAGATGCCTCATTGGAGTCTCCAAGACTCCTCAAATGGTCCAATGTTCTCATCACTCAACATCCATTGAACTCTCAAGATGGATCTCTTGTCAAAGGAGAAGAGTACCTGTCAGATTACAATGATTCATTCTTTATCTAACAGACTAGTTAGTTTTTCATCTAAGGATCAACAGTCGATAATTGGATCAAAATAATCGACCAACTGATTCAAGTCGACCTAGCAAAATCCAAACAACCTAAGGATCACCAAAGCTAATCAACTTCTCTAACTCAACAAAATCGGTCGATTGTACATTACTGACCCAGGAAGTGCAAATCTCCGCTAACCAAGCAATATCATAGCTGAAGCATATGCTCATTTCTTTTCGACATGCTTAAAATACCTAGTAAAACCCCCATAAAAAATGGGGTTAACCATATAATTTTTCAGATTTATACCCCCTAGCCTAAAACTAGTGCGGTCATTTCTAAAATAGTGTAATTAGTCATGTTAAAAAGAATCAAATTCTTAGTTTGTATTCTCTTTTTTCTCTCCTCTTTCTCTACTTTTTTTCGCTTTTATTTCATGGGAGTGATTCATAGGACAAATCCAGATTTAACAACCTGAAAGGTGTGGTGAGCGTGGATAATGCCACCAACAAGAAGAAAAACACAAGAAGAAAAAGGCCATCAAGAAGACACAGAGAACATGGAGTGCACCAGGGAATTTGTTGGACAGTAGATCCAGGAGCTAAAAGACTAAATGTTTGTTAGATGTCATTAGAGAAGTAGTAGTGGGAAGAAGGGAACCAAACCAAATAGAAGAACCAACGCTCAACAGTTTGCATCGATCGATACACAGGGACTTGAGCTTATGAACACCCACCCCCCCCCCCGCTCGACAAACTAGAAAATGCATTCTTCAAGTTGATTTCTATTGTTGAGCCCACTAAGTAGTTCAAAGTTCCATCATTTGACTCCTACAAATGACAGTCTAATTTGATCAAGCACATTGCATCCTTTGAGTCGACTACTTTCCTGTTGAGGATTAATGATGCTTTGAAGTGCACCTTCTCTTCACCACACTAAGGGAGTGTTGACCTCATTTTTGTGAGGTGTTTTTCCCTCTCCAGAGCCTAGGGTCTAGCCATAGACATCTTTATTGTCTCTCTTAGAGGACTAGTCATGGGACTGACCCCAATTAGAAATTCTAACAATTTTTTGACTCTTTGGAGTTTCATGTGTGTGGTTTTAAATCTTCAACACTTGAGTTGGTTAAGGACCAACTGAAGCCTTACCCAACCCACATGTGAGCCATTGAAGCCATGTACATGCCACCATACCATTTTTTGCTAAAGGAGGCCACCTTTACAGGATCCCCTAAAAGTTCATAACCACTCCAATGACTCACCTAAACCCATGCTTAGCCCAAACCCCTATGACTGGGAAATGAGCGCCCAAGCCTCCATGTCGTGCACCAAGTCCAACCTTCATGATGGGTGAGCCAAGCCTAAATACATGACTGGGACCCAAGGTCAACCCAAAATCGTCTCCTATCACTCCCTCCCCTTCCATTTAAATCAAGCACACCCGTCCATGCCCCAACCCAGTTGGATTCACCAGTCTCCACCCCTAACTTCCTACAGTTGGAAAGTGACCACCCATGCCCTAGTTAGGCACCATGGCCGACGACAAGCTCAAACCCGAGAACCACCAGCAAGGATATAACCCAAAATTCCACCCATCCTACTTGGATTTTCCCCATTGATCTTCTCCACCTACTAGAGGTCCACATAAGCGGCCACTTAAGCTTTTAAATTAGCTCAAAACCCATTATTGATTTCACAAAGAAGGTGAAACTCTTTTTATCCAAAACTTTTTTTATGACTTAGGAAAACTTTACGTATACTCCAAACAAGTATATAGGAAAGATAGTAGCAAGTTTAGGTGTAAAACAAAGTTACTAAATTTCTACTAATTCTATTTTAAAGCTAAAAGAAAATGTTTAAGGGTTAAAATACAGTTTTTTTTTGTCAAATAGGAGCATACATATCATTTACTCTCTTTAGAGTGTGACTCGATCTGCACTTACACTGTAATTTAGCTTTCAAAAGATGCTCAAAAACTTGAGTCAATTTATATTTTGTGATTAGTGCTCAAAATTGAAATGTTATGAAATTTAGAAAATGATCAACACACTAAAGGTACTGCGCAAGTATACGTATCATTTCAAGTAATATAGAATTTTCTTTAAAGACCCCAGTATCTTTGTTGCAAGTTGAGTCTGATGTCTCTTTATTCATATTTTTGCTCACTAGTTATAGGGGTGTATTTTGTACAAATAAAGAAAGAATGGAACCGTTGTGGAAATCTTTCTTAATGTGCTTGATGTACTAATTATTTGTATGCATTTCATGTCATATTTGCATTATAATTTGAATTTCAATTATGGTGGTGATGGGCTGGTCGACTCGCTTGACGTCGGTCAATCGAGATGACTGGCGGTTGTGCCCTCCGATGTACATGTTTGTCTGTCGAGGTGCTCGGCCGCGCAACGATCTCATTCGTCGTAGAGCGGTCAATTTGCTGCGATTGGGCGCTCCTACATGCATTCTGGTTGGTCGAGACCACATGCAAGGTTCGCCGTTAAAGTTTCTCGCCGCAGGAGATTGGTCCAATTTTTCCCTACCTGGTTGATGTACGATGATAAGACACTCTATTTGCCTGACCTCTATTTGGGTCATCCAATGGCTTTGGGATTCTTGCTGGTATTTTTGGTATATAGATATAGATATAGTATAATGTAAAAATACATAAATTTCAAGTTTAGGTTAATGTTTGTATGAGTTTATAATTTTAATGAATTTAAATTTTTTTTTCAAGTTAATTAAACTTGGGTTATGTTAAGTTTAATTAGATTTTAGTGAGTTATGGGTTGAATTGAATTTACTTTAAAAAATATTTTAATTTTGATTTTGGACCATTTTTATATTTATTAAATTTAAGCTTAAATTTGCATTTAATCAAATTAATTTTAATTTTAATCAAGCTCGAACCGATTTCATCCAACCAAAGCACACCAAAGCCCATCCAAGGACCAACCTAGCCATACTTGAGCCCGCCAGTCTAAGTCAGGGTTAGTTAAACCAAACTCAAGTTAACTTGACTAGGTCAGGACTAGCTTAACCGCCTAGGTACTAGGAAAAGAATCGTAGTCATAGATAGAGCCCAAAGAAAGGAAAAATTATTGCATGCGTTCACCGTACGCAGAGATGTGTACGGTGAACCAATCGAAGGCTATCAACCCAAATGTCAGTGGGCACCATTTTAAATTTTAAAAAAAAAAAATTAAAGTTGATTGGTTCACCATACGCAGCTGCATAGAAAGAGCAGCAAACTATGAGCGGAATCAAAGAGACTAAAACTTATAAATTTTGCGGTCGTCGGGAGGTGCAGCGGCAGCTAGCACTTCTTGCTATTTTATTAAAAATATTTAATTTTTTTAGTTTATAAAATTTTTATATAATTCTAATGATTGAATTTGTATTATTTCACAATTTATTTGGTATATTTATATTTATGAATTGTTAAAAAAATATTGTAATTATTATTTAATTATACGATAAGGTAACTAATTTTATCTTCATATAATATCTGATTACCTATATATGTGCATATTGAAGTGATCCTAAATTTTCTAATTTTGTTCATTATGATTAATTAGATTAATTATGCGCTATCCAAATAATTATTTAATAATTATGTAATTTAAGTTTAACTTTGACTCCAATGTGTTCAGAGTATTTATGTTCATTTATTGTTTATATAAATATCACTAAAATAAATTTTTTACATTATTTACTATTACTAATTCTATCTTACATTATTTACTAATTCTATAAAATTCTTACATTATTTACTATTTATAACACTTAGCTGATGCCTCTAGGTATACAAGAATTGAAGTCACCTTTGAGACACTAGCATGTATGCACTAGAGTGCAGAAGTTTGTAACTAAACAAGTAGCTAATAGTCATCTAACCAATGCAGACCCTTTGACAAGTTGTTGAAGGTTTGTTTTAAAGTTTTTTTGGAGAACAATCGAGAAATGATTGTATAAATTTTATAAGAGAGTTTAAGGCTTTTAAATGTCTCTTGTAGAGAGAATAAAATATTATGTGGGAAATGATAAAATATTGAGTGCTGAAGGGTTATATTAATTTGAGTGAAATATTCAAAATAATTGAAGTGTTCATCAAAGTGATCCTTTCCATTGAGACTTCACCATTTTCGCAATAGCATTTTGTTGGTTTGTGTAAAGCCAAAACACCCTCACAACACATTTGATACAAATGTTCCTGGTTGTGGGCGCCTGTGCGCCTACTTGCATTTTGCTTGCAGAGGGGCTAGTGCGTATGCACCAGCCTATGGAGGAATGGTAAGTGTTTGATCGAATAGCATTGGGTTTAATTTGTCTGTCACTTTCATCATCTGTTGCGTTCAACATTGTGAATGTCAAAACTATGGTGGATCTCATGGCGGTAGTAACCAAGATGTATGAAAAATCATCTGCTTCCAATAAGATTTTTTTGAAGAATAAGTTATTCAACATGAGAAAGGTGGAAAGCAATTTGGTGGTAGAGCATCTCAATAACTTCAATATTGTGATGAGTCAATGTTTTTTGTTGGGATCATATTTGATGATGAGGTTAGAGCACTAGTGATATTATCTTCATTGTCGGACAATCAGGATGAATTGGTAACAATGGAGAGTAATTCTTCAGGGACTTCGAAGTTGAACTTTGATGCAGGACTGTGGCTCTGTCCCTACTTTCTAAAAATAAACATCAAGATTTAAAATCAATTGATATGGATTTCTGTGTAGACTGTATATATAGCAAGCAGAAGAAAGTTTCTTTCTCCAATAATAGGTCAGTGATGCAATCAAAGAATTTAGTGCATAATGACGTATAAGGTCCTACTCTAGTTCAATCCATTGAAGTGCCTTGCTATTTTTTCATGTTTATTAATAATCTCACAAGAAGGGAATGAGTTAATTTCTTAATCTGATGTATTTGAAGTCGTTAAAACATGGAAGGCTATGGTAGAAAATGAGATAGACTTGAACTTGATATGTCTTAAATCAGGTAATGGAGGTGCGTAATGAGATCAGAAGGTCAAAAATTCCTATGCTACAGAGGGTGTCAGACATGATTTCATTGTCCCAAGGACACCGCAGTAGAATAGTGTGACTGAGCACAAGAACAAAAAATCACAGAGTGTGTTAGGATCATGAATTTGCATGCAGGTAGCCAAAATAGTTTTGGAATGATATCATAAATACAACAATTTATCTGATAAACCATATTCCATCAGTTACTTTGGAGGAAGGCTTACCTGAAGAAGTCTAGAATGACAAAAAGGCAATTTTATCTCATTTAAGAGATTTTGGGTGTTCTGCATATTTTTATGTTGATGCAGGGTACAGGAGAAATCTTGACTTGAAATCTACCAATTACACCTACTTTGGATATGTGAAATGAATTTGGATACAAGTTTTGGGATTATACAAATTAGAAATTCATCAGAAGTTGAGATGTCACTTTTAGCGAGATGGAGATGTACAAAGACATGGTTAGGACTTGGGACAGCCTATCAGCTACTTTTAAAGAATCCATATATGTTGAGATAGATGACAGTAGTGATCAGAAGAGTTAAGAAAGAAGTAGTGCTTAATCAGAAGAAGGACTGGAAGTTCCTCAGTCACCTACTACAGAAGTCAGAAGATTCAGCAGATTGATATGACCCATACACATGTATTCTCCTTCTTTACACTATTTGTTAATAACTGGTAGTAGTGAACTACAGGGCTTTGAGGAGGCCACTCAAGTTGAAGATTAAAGGGATTGGGAGCTTTCTATGGATGAAAAAATGTAATCTTTGTAGCTAAATTAAACTTGGGATTTGACGGTACTATCAAATGACAAAAGATCACTAAAAATTAAGTTGGTCTACAACTAAAAGAATAAGATGGTAGCCAGTGCTATATAGCAATATTTGTTGTAAATGGTTTTAATTAGAAGGAATAATTGGTCTACATAAAGATCTTCTCCCGAGTAGTGAAGAGAACAAATGCCTAGCTTGTGCTGAGTTTGGTAGCAGAGGAAGATCGACATCTAGAGCAAATGGATGTAAAAATATCTCTCTTACATGGAGATCTAGAGGAGGAGCTATACATGGTTCAACCACAACGTTACGAGGTTGCAAGCAATGAAGTTTGGTCTGTAGACTGAAGAATAGCCACTACAATTTGAAGCAAGCCCCAAGATTGTGGGTACAGGGGGCTTTACAGTTTCATGTCAAATAAATGGTACTTAAATTATCAGATAAACCATTATATCGAACACTTCGACAATTGTTATATCTTGCTTCTTTTGTATGTGGATGGCATGTTGATTGCAATGTGACATATATGAAGAAAATCAGAGACTTGAAGATACAGTTATTAAGTGAGTTCAAGATGAAGGATTTAGGTCAAACCAAAAAGATCCTTGGGATGATAATCAACAGAGACATGCATGCAGAAATACTAAATTTGTCTGTGACAAAGTATGTTGAGAAGATCCTGCATACGTTAAAAATGAGTGAGGTGTAACTGTTAAGCATTCGCTTAGGTAGTCACTTCAAACTATAATATAAGGAGTTACACCTAACTGTGAAGCAGAGCAAGCATAGATGGAGAGAACTTCTTATGCTTCAGTAGTTGGAAGTCCAATGTATGTCATGATTTATACAAGGGCAGATATTGCGTATGTAGTATGAGTGGTCAGCAGGTACATGGCTAATCCAGGCAAACATCATTTGGAGGCTGTAACATAAATTCTAAGGTATTTGAAGGGAATAGTCGACAACAAAATTTTGTTATGGAAGTGTAGTGATCAGTCTACAGGGATTTGCAGATTTAGATTTAGTAGAAGATGTGGTCAATATGAGAAGTACAATATGGTATATATGTACTTTGGGAAACACAACAGTGAGTCGAGTTTCCAGATTGCAAAGATCGTTGCACTTTCAACTACGGAAGCCAAATATATTATTATCACTGAGGCTAGCAAGGAGATGATTTAGTTGTAGAGTTTCATGATAGAGTTAGGCAAGGATCAAGGGATTGAAAAACTTTATATTTATAAGATTAGTGTGATTCATCTTGCTCAGAATGAAAATTTTTATGTCAGAATGAAATACATCCAGTTGATGCATTATTTTATTCGCTTTGCTCATTGAAAAATTGGCATTTGTTTCTAGAGAAGATACACACAGTTCAGAATCTTTCAGATATGTTGAAGAAGGTGGTGACTATTGAGAAACGAAATCTATGCTCAACTTCAATTGCGTTTCATGAAGGTTGAGATTGGGGTGAGTCACACCACGGTATGTGACTATGAAGGTGATTTAGATGAAGCTATAGATATAGGGAATTGGTGTTGGGTGCTTTCATCTCCAAGTGGGAGATTGATGGGTTATGTGGAGCTGAAACACCCAAATAGTGCCCCGGAGCATATGTGCAGTGTTGTGGGCGCCTATACGCCCACTTGAGCGTTGCTCGCAGAGCGGCCGACGCTTATGTGTCACTTAAAGTTAGGCGCATTGCTTGATTCCCGAGAGGGCGTCACTTATGTGTCTGCCTATTGGAGTAAATGCACCCAACTTAGGCGCATGACAGAGGCCTTGGCGCTTAGACGCCAAGTCCGGGCGCTTATGTGCCCGAAGTAGTTTGGACGAGATTTCAGTTTTAAGTCCTGATTTTAAGTGGAGTAAGTGTTGTAGGGTGAATTCCTTCTGAAGCCTTCCTTTGGCATTGCTCAACAAGCATCTTGATTTCGATAATTCGACATAATTCTTCCATCGGATTGGAGAAGAAACATTATGGAGCATGTCTTGAAAGTTTTCTTATGTATAGAAAAGAAATTGGTCAGAGTTATCTGTAAAACTCTATGATTTCATAGTGAAATTTTTCTAATGGAGGGGCTCTGTGGGTTTTTCCTGTTCTCGGGTTTTTCTAAGTAAATTCCTATGTTATTTTCTTGTTCACTTTGATTGTATTTCTATTTATATGTATAAAAATAACTGGATGATATGTATAAAAATAAAAATAACTATCCTCAGTTAGTCGATACAATAAAAAATAAAAATCGGAAACGGAAGGCAAAAACAGTTGTAAATATTTACCCACTTTACTACATACATGTTTTTTTCATTTTACCGAAATTAAGTATTCATACTTAGCACAAAAGTGTCAAAAGGAAATAATTTTCCTGTCAAAATAAGGTAGCCAAAAAGTGATCCTACTACGCCTGACCTAAGAAATGTATAATGCGCGGGCAATGGTAGTGGAGAGGGGACCATGAAAAAGAAATTTAAATTATTTTCTTGTTAACAAAAAAATAGTTTTATTTTTAATATAAAATAAGTTTAAATACATTATAAATAATTTTCTTAATAGAAAATATAATTGACTAACACTTCAATGCAGTAACTGGTACTTATAAAAGGAGCATTCTTTCCTATTTTAATTAAATTTACATAGTAAAAAAATTTAAATTAGGTTCATTTAATTGAGGTGCCTCATAAAAATATGAAACAATATAATATTTTATTTTGTTACGTCAATAAATAAATCTATTTTTCTTATATATTAAGCTTACCCTGTTATTTTAATACTCAACATATAATTTTTCATACAAAATATAATATTTGAATTTGCTTTCCACTTAAAATATAGCTTTAATTGATTTCTTATCTAACATTTTTATAAAAAATTAATTTAATTATTTTTATTTTTATTTTTATTATAATTAGGTGTGGCCTTACATAATATTTTTTTCATAATATTTCTTATTCCAAAATGCCCCCTTTCAAACCTAACATTTCTCAAATAAAAGCTATTAACTTTGATGCACTAATTTAAGTGCTCGGTCTGAACCCAATACCCATAATGTGGGACCCACACTTTGCCTGACCCTGAACTGCCATGCGGTCTCTCTCCATTAATTTATCCGCAAGCTTCACCAAAAAAACGGACCCACATTTCACCAGCCCCACGACTTCCAAAGGAATGGTGGTCCCAGCTACGTAGTCCCTGTTGAGTTCTAGTTGGAAAGTAATACATAATCTCTTCAACCGAGACGGTGTCGACACTTGGCCGGCCGAGACCGCAGAGGGCAGGTCGTAGACGGGCTACGGTCTGCGCACGTAGCCCTGCGCGCCGATGCAAGAACGATGGCCCGGAAACCGGCTGTAACCGGTTTTCGTAATCGTCCCGGCCCGACATCCGGGACAGTTAACACGGGGAAGAAAACGCGGGATCCGATGCGCGGGAACGGGACAATGTATTGGATTTTCACATATTTCTATTTTTGCCCGTTGAGAAAATTTTGGTCAAAAAACTGCTATGTGGACCCTGGGATTCTTACAAATTACACTTTTTTATTTATTTTTTCCTCTTGAAGAAGCGTGAAATTATTAACTTTCTATTTTCTCGGTTTTGAAATAACTACTTTTCTATTAAATAGTTTTTAAGGTTTTTGACTCGTGAATTTGATAGGGAAAATTGCGCAATTTTTGTATATTTAAATTTTTTTTTTGGCTTAGTTGAACGTCTAGAACTATGATTTCCGTTATTAAATGCGTACAGATAGTAGGAAGGAAAAAAAAAAAAAACTTACAATTAAAGAGTAAAACTGAGAATAAATCGCTAAAGTTTTGCTTGGATAATTTTGAGATGAAGAGCATTGGAGTCATCGTAGGCTGATATTTTTATTTGAAGAGTTGCCCGAACTTGTTCGAGAGTAGATATTAGAGTTGTTTAGGCCCCAGATATTTGAAGATCAAAAAACACTGAAATAAATGAGACGAGCTAAGAGCTTCAAAAATGTGAATCTGGTGCTCCTTTACAGAGACAAAAGTAGTCTTAGTACATCTATTTTCTGTCTGTTTTGTATTTCAGACTTCTATTTAGAAAATTATTTTATTGCTATTTTTTAAAAATTTTTGTGGTGATTAGTTACTTTTTTTAGTATGACCTATTAAAATATAGTGATTGTAAGAATGTTGTTATGTTACCTTTGGAAAAAATAAGTATTTATATTCTCACCATACTTTTCTAAAAAAAATATTTTGCTCCATCACAACTTTACGAATAACTCTTTAGAAAATTGAAGCCACTACAAACAGACCTGATACGATATCAACAAATTTTCATCATCAGCACGAATCTCGAGGCAATATTTTGAGCAAGAAACATTCAAACTTCGATTACGAGTCATCCGGAACTCCGATTTCAGCAAAATTATAGTCAAACTGATCGGCTCGATGAAACTGACCTAATGATATAAAAGTTAGTCCAATCTGAGTCAAATCAAGCCTGGATCAAGTCATTGAACTACTACTGGAGGATTTCCAGAGGCATTTGAAAAGTCAAAAGGATGTCGAATCTAGCGAGTTTACAGTCAAATCGAGCGTCTTGAAAAGACGAATCCAACGAGCCCAAGATTGCTCAATTCCGACATCGTTAAGGCGCTCAAATGTCCATCAAATGTCATCTGATCAAGGGAAGCTCTCCGGACCGTCCGATCAAAATGGTTCATATTCCTGCATTA